>NC_088874.1:32214542-32489542 GCF_032884065.1 Artemia franciscana
GACACAGGGACACAACTCCGGTACACCGGGATACAAATGACGACCGGGACACAGGGAATATAAATGACGACCGGGACACAGGGACACAACTACAACGGGGACACCGGGGGAAACAGGGGGATATAAATGACGACCGGGACAAAAAAACTAAAAAGAAAAAAAAACTAAAAAATAATAAAAAAACTAAAAAATCTAAATAAGCTAAAAAAGAAAAAAAAAGGAAAAAAAAATAAAGGAGAAAAACAAAACTAAAAAACGAATGTATATACAGACCGGGACACCGGGATACAAATGACGACCGGGACCCGGGACACAGGGAATATAAATGACGACCGGGACACAGGGACACAACTACAACGGGGACACCGGGGGAAACAGGGGGATGTAAATGACGACCGGGACACCGGGACAGGGAATGGTCGATTAGCAATCACCATCAACAAAGCTCAAGGGCAATCATTAGAATCATGAGGTATAGATCTGAATACAGATTGTTTTCCCATGGACCATTATATGTTGCATGTTCAAGAGTCGGTAAACCTGACAATCTATTTATATGCAAAGACAATGGGACAGCAAAGAATGTTGTATATTCGCAAGTTTTACGTAGTTAAAACCATATATATATATCTATCTATATTCACAGGTGGGACATAGGGACACAACTACAATGGCGCGTAACTATTATGGCGCGTAACGACTTACGCGCGCGGGGGGGCTTGGGGGGGGCGCGAAGCGCCCCCACCAACTAGGTGTTGGGGTGGCGCGAAGCGCCACCCCAACAGCTAGTATATATATAAGGTTTTAACTACGTAAAACTTGCGAATATACAACATTCTTTGCTGTCCCATTGTCTTTGCATATAAATAGATTGTCAGGTTTACCGACTCTTGAACATGCAACATATAATGGTCCATGGGAAAACAATCTGTATTCAGATCTATACCTCATGATTCTAATGATTGCCCTTGAGCTTTGTTGATGGTGATTGCTTATCGACCATTCCCTGTCCCGGTGTCCCGGTCGTCATTTACATCCCCCTGTTTCCCCCGGTGTCCCCGTTGTAGTTGTGTCCCTGTGTCCCGGTCGTCATTTATATTCCCTGTGTCCCGGGTCCCGGTCATCATTTGTATCCCGGTGTCCCGGTCTGTATATACATTCGTTTTTTAGTTTTGTTTTTCTCCTTTATTTTTTTCCTTTTTTTTCTTTTTTAGCTTATTTAGATTTTTAGATTTTTTAGTTTTTTTTATTAGTTTTTAGTTTTTATTTCTTTTTAGTTTTTTTGTCCCGGTCGTCATTTATATCCCCCTGTTTCCCCCGGTGTCCCCGTTGTAGTTGTGTCCCTGTGTCCCGGTCGTTATTTATATTCCCTGTGTCCCGGTCGTCATTTGTATCCCGGTGTACCGGTCTGTATATACATTCGTTTTTTAGTTTTGTTTTTCTCCTTTATTTTTTTCCTTTTTTTTTTCTTTTTTAGTTTATTTAGATTTTTAGATTTTTTAGTTTTTTTATTAGTTTTTAGTTTTTTTTTCTTTTTAGTTTTTTTGTAGTTTTTACCTTCTTTTTAGTTTTGTTAATTTTTTTTTTTACTTGTGTCCTGGTAGTCATTTATACTCCCTGTGTCCCGGTGCTTTGTTGATTGCTAATTGAACATTCCTTTTGTCCTGGTCGCTTTCTCTTTGAGTGTCGTCATTTATTTTTTTCTTTTTTAGTTCTTTTAGTTTTTACCTTTTTTAGTTTTTTTTTAGTTTTTAGTTTTTTTAGTTTTTTACCTTTTTTTAGTTTTTTTTAGTTTTTTTAGTTTTTTAGCTTTTTTATTTTTTTTATTAGTTTTTAGTTTTTTTGTAGTTTTTGCCTTTTTTTTAGTTTTTTTAGTTTTTTAGCTTTTTTATTAGTTTTTAGTTTTTTTTGTAGTTTTTGCCTTTTTTTAGTTTTTTTAGTTTTTTAGCTTTTTTATTTTTTATTAGTTTTTAGTTTTTTTTGTAGTTTTTGCCTTTTTTTTTTTTACTTATGTCCTGGTCGTCATTTATACTCCCTGTGTCCCGGTGCTTTGTTGATTGCTAATCGAACATTCCTTTTGTCCTGGTCGCTTTCTCTTTGAGTGTCGTCATTTATTAGTTTTTTCCTTTTTTTTTTAGTTTTTTATTGGTTTTTACCTTTATTTTAGCTTATTTTTCAGTTTTTTCCTTTTTTTTATTTTTTTTTTATTTTTTATTTTTTTTTAGTTTTTTACCTTTTTTTAGTTTTTTTAGTTTTTTTAGTTTTTAGCTTTTTTACTTTTTTTATTAGTTTTTAGTTTTTTTTTTGTAGTTTTTGCCTTTTTTTAGTTTTTTCAGTTTTTTTTTTAGTTTTTTATTGGTTTTTACCTTTATAGTTTTTTTAGTTTTTTAGCTTTTTTATTTTTTTTATTAGTTTTTAGTTTTTTTTGTAGTTTTTGCCTTTTTTTTAGTTTTTTCAGTTTTGACGTCACCTAATCCAGTTTTTTCAGGTGACGTCACCTGACACATCCATCCATCCATCCACAGACAACTTATTTTTATATATATAGATATATATATATATATATATATATATATATATATACTAGCTGTTGGGGTGGCGCTTCGCGCCACCCCAACACCTAGTTGGTGGGGGCGCTTCGCGCCCCCCCCCCAAGCCCCCCCGCGCGCGTAAGTCGTTACGCGCCATAATAGTTACGCGCCATTGTAGTTGTGTCCCTATGTCCCACCTGTGAATATAGATAGATATATATATATATATATATATATATATATATATATATATATATATATATATATATATATATATATATTTATATATATATATATATATATATATATATATATATATATATATATATATATATATATATATATATATATATATATATATGGTTTTAACTACGTAAAACTTGCGAATATACAACATTCTTTGCTGTCCCATTGTCTTTGCATATAAATAGATTGTCAGGTTTACCGACTCTTGAACATGCAACATATAATGGTCCATGGGAAAACAATCTGTATTCAGATCTATACCTCATGATTCTAATGATTGCCCTTGAGCTTTGTTGATGGTGATTGCTAATCGACCATTCCCTGTCCCGGTGTCCCGGTCGTCATTTACATCCCCCTGTTTCCCCCGGTGTCCCCGTTGTAGTTGTGTCCCTGTGTCCCGGTCGTCATTTATATTCCCTGTGTCCCGGTCGTCATTTGTATCCCGGTGTCCCGGTCTGTATATACATTCGTTTTTTAGTTTTGTTTTTCTCCTTTATTTTTTTCCTTTTTTTTTTCTTTTTTAGCTTATTTAGATTTTTAGATTTTTTAGTTTTTTTATTAGTTTTTAGTTTTTTTTTCTTTTTAGTTTTTTTGTCCCGGTCGTCATTTATATCCCCCTGTTTCCCCCGGTGTCCCCGTTGTAGTTGTGTCCCTGTGTCCCGGTCGTCATTTATATTCCCTGTGTCCCGGTCGTCATTTGTATCCCGGTGTACCGGTCTGTATATACATTCGTTTTTTAGTTTTGTTTTTCTCCTTTATTTTTTTCCTTTTTTTTCTTTTTTAGTTTATTTGGATTTTAGATTTTTTAGTTTTTTTTTTAGTTTTTAGTTTTTTTTTCTTTTTAGTTTTTTTGTAGTTTTTAACTTCTTTTTAGTTTTGTTAATTTTTTTTTTACTTATGTCCTGGTCGTCATTTATACTCCCCTGTGTCCCGGTGCTTTGTTGATTGCTAATCGAACATTCCTTTTGTCCTGGTCGCTTTCTCTTTGAGTGTCGTCATTTATTTTTTTCTTTTTTAGTTCTTTTAGTTTTTACCTTTTTTAGTTTTTTTTTAGTTTTTTAGATGAAAATTTTTTTAGTTTTTTCCTTTTTTTCTTTTTAGTTTTTTATTGGTTTTTACCTTTATGTTAGCTTATTTTTCAGTTTTTTCCTTTTTTTTTAGTTTTTTTTTATTTTTTATTTTTTTTAGTTTTTTACCTTTTTTTAGTTTTTTTTAGTTTTTTTAGTTTTTTTTTTTTCGTTTTTTAGCTTTTTTACTTTTTTTATTAGTTTTTAGTTTTTTTGTAGTTTTTGCCTTTTTTTAGTTTTTTCAGTTTTTTTTTTTAGTTTTTTATTGGTTTTTACCTTTATTTTAGCTTATTTTTTCAGTTTTTTTCCTTTTTTTAGTTTTTTTTTAGTTTTTAGTTTTTTTAGTTTTTTACCTTTTTTTAGTTTTTTTAGTTTTTTTAGTTTTTTAGCTTTTTTATTTTTTTTATTATTTTCTAGTTTTTTTTGTAGTTTTTGCCTTTTTTTAGTTTTTTTAGTTTTTTAGCTTTTTTATTTTTTTTATTAGTTTTTAGTTTTTTTTGTAGTTTTGCCTTTTTTAGTTTTTTCAGTTTTGACGTCACCTGATCCAGTTTTTTCAGGTGACGTCACCTGATCCACGATCCCACAGATCCACAGACAACTTATTTTTATATATATAGATAGTTTTTTTTTTTACTTATGTCCTGGTCGTCATTTATACTCCCTGTGTCCCGGTGCTTTGTTGATTGCTAATCGAACATTCCTTTTGTCCTGGTCACTTTCTCTTTGAGTTTCGTCATTTATTTTTTTCTTTTTTAGTTCTTTTAGTTTTTACCTTTTTTAGTTTTTTTTAGTTTTTTAGATGAAAATTTTTTTTAGTTTTTTCCTTTTTTTCTTTTTAGTTTTTTATTGGTTTTTACCTTTATTTTAGCTTATTTTTCAGTTTTTTCCTTTTTTTTTAGTTTTTTTTTATTTTTTATTTTTTTTAGTTTTTTACCTTTTTTTAGTTTTTTTAGTTTTTTTAGTTTTTTAGCTTTTTTACTTTTTTTATTAGTTTTTAGGTTTTTTTTTGTAGTTTTTGCCTTTTTTTTAGTTTTTTAATTTTTTTTTTAGTTTTTATTGGTTTTTACCTTTATTTTAGCTTATTTTTCAGTTTTTTTCCTTTTTTTTTAGTTTTTAGTTTTTTTCGTTTTTTACCTTTTTTTTAGTTTTTTTAGTTTTTTTAGTTTTTTAGCTTTTTTATTTTTTTTATTAGTTTTTAGTTTTTTTTTTAGTTTTTGCCTTTTTTTAGTTTTTTTTAGTTTTTTAGCTTTTTTATTAGTTTTTAGTTTTTTTTTGTAGTTTTTGCCTTTTTTTAGTTTTTTTAGTTTTTTAGCTTTTTTATTTTTTATTAGTTTTTAGTTTTTTTTGTAGTTTTTGCCTTTTTTAGTTTTTTCAGTTTTGACGTCACCTGATCCAGTTTTTTCAGGTGACGTCACCTGACCCATCCACAGACAGACAACTTATTTTTATATATATAGATATATATATATATATATAGGCGCTTCGCGCCACCCCAACACCTAGTTGGTGGGGGCGCTTCGCGCCCCCCCCCCCAAGCCCCCCCGCGCGCGTAAGTCGTTACGCGCCATAATAGTTACGCGCCATTGTAGTTGTGTCCCTATGTCCCACCTGTGAATATAGATATATATATATATATATGGTTTTTAACTACGTAAAACTTGCGAATATACAACATTCTTTGCTGTCCCATTGTCTTTGCATATAAATAGATTGTCAGGTTATCCCCCTGTTTCCCCCGGTGTCCCCGTTGTAGTTGTGTCCCTGTGTCCCGGTCGTCATTTATATTCCCTGTGTCCCGGGTCCCGGTCATCATTTGTATCCCGGTGTCCCGGTCTGTATATACATTCGTTTTTTAGTTTTGTTTTTCTCCTTTATTTTTTTTCCTTTTTTTTTCTTTTTTAGCTTATTTAGATTTTTAGATTTTTTAGTTTTTTTTATTAGTTTTTAGTTTTTATTTCTTTTTAGTTTTTTTGTCCCGGTCGTCATTTATATCCCCCTGTTTCCCCCGGTGTCCCCGTTGTAGTTGTGTCCCTGTGTCCCGGTCGTTATTTATATTCCCTGTGTCCCGGTCGTCATTTTGTATCCCGGTGTACCGGTCTGTATATACATTCGTTTTTTAGTTTTGTTTTTCTCCTTTATTTTTTTCCTTTTTTTTTCTTTTTTAGTTTATTTAGATTTTTAGATTTTTTAGTTTTTTTATTAGTTTTTAGTTTTTTTTTTCTTTTTAGTTTTTTTGTAGTTTTTTACCTTCTTTTTAGTTTTGTTAATTTTTTTTTTTACTTGTGTCCTGGTCGTCATTTATACTCCCTGTGTCCCGGTGCTTTGTTGATTGCTAATCGAACATTCCTTTTGTCCTGGTCGCTTTCTCTTTGAGTGTCGTCATTTATTTTTTTCTTTTTTAGTTCTTTTAGTTTTTTACCTTTTTTAGTTTTTTTTTAGTTTTTAGTTTTTTTAGTTTTTTTACCTTTTTTTAGTTTTTTTAGTTTTTTAGCTTTTTTATTTTTTTTATTAGTTTTTAGTTTTTTTGTAGTTTTTGCCTTTTTTTTTAGTTTTTTGTCCTGGTCGCTTTCTCTTTGAGTGTCGTCATTTATTAGTTTTTTCCTTTTTTTTTTTTAGTTTTTTATTGGTTTTTACCTTTATTTTAGCTTATTTTTCAGTTTTTTCCTTTTTTTTAGTTTTTTTTATTTTTTTTATTTTTTTTAGTTTTTTTACCTTTTTTTTAGTTTTTTTAGTTTTTTTAGTTTTTTAGCTTTTTTACTTTTTTTATTAGTTTTTTAGTTTTTTTTTGTAGTTTTTTGCCTTTTTTTTAGTTTTTTCAGTTTTTTTTTTTAGTTTTTTATTGGTTTCTTACCTTTATAGTTTTTTTAGTTTTTTAGCTTTTTTATTTTTTTTTATTTAGTTTTTAGTTTTTTTTGTAGTTTTTTGCCTTTTTTTTAGTTTTTTCAGTTTTGACGTCACCTAATCCAGTTTTTTCAGGTGACGTCACCTGACACATCCATCCACACATCCATCCATCCATCCATCCCACAGACAACTTATTTTTATATATATAGATATATATATATATATATTATATATATATATTATATATATATATATTATATATATATTATATAAAACTAGCTGTTGGGGTGGCGCTTCGCGCCACCCCAACACCTAGTTTTGTGGGGCGCTTCGCGCCCCCCCAAGTCCCCCCGCGCGCGTAAGTCTCGTTACGCGCCATATTAGTTACGCGCCATTGTAGTTAGGTCCCTGTGTCCCACCTGTGAATATAGATAGATTTATATATGTGTTTCAAACTACGTAAAAATTGCGAATATACAACATTTTTGGCTTTCCCACTACTGGGAAGCTTTCCGTTTCCAATTGCCAGCAATTGATCTGAAAATGTTTGATCAGAGTCATCGTTTTGCAATCGGACACGCATATGTGTAGTTAATTTTAATATTTTTACGTGTGCCCATAAATTAGAATTTTTCAGGCAAGCATTCATTTCGTCTGCAGGAGTTAAACTACGTAAAAATTGCGAATATACAACATTCTTTGGCTTTCCCATTGTCTGTGCATATACAAAGCCGTATGTACTAATAATGACGTCATATGCAAACGCTCTTTTTACAAACAAACATACATACACACAACTCGTTTTTATATAGATAGATTGATAGATAGATACAATACAAATTAACTGCGTAAAACTTGCGAATATACAACATTCTTCGCTGTCCAATTGTCGCTGCATATAAATAGATTGTCAGGTTTACCGACCCTCGAACATGCAACGTACAATTGTCCATGGGAAAAACAATCAGTATTAAGATCTATACCACATTTTTCTAATGATTGACCTTGAGCTTTGTTAATGGTGATTGCAAATGCTAATCGAATTGGGAATTGCAATCTTTTAAATTGAAAAGGCAGATCTGTTGGAATCATGGGAATGCGAGGAATAAGAACAGCCTCACCCTCAAAAGGCCCTGTCAAGATTGTGGCCTCTATTAGGTTTTCCATTGTTTTTTTTTACGGCAAGTCGCGTGCCATTGCAAAGCTTTGGTGGGTTGATATTTCTTAAAAGTATTATTGGTATACACCTATTTTTAGTTGTAGCACGTGTGGTGGAAACCCTGAAAGATCTATGGAATTTAAAAATTCAGATGGATAATTAACCGCTTCATTTGGTTCCAAAACTGTGTCGACTGACCTGCAAAGGACTGCCTGGTCTCGAATCTTGGTCAAAACAATATTGTTGATTTCGTGGACGTCTATATTTTTGGGTGCGAGAATCGCTCTTTCACTTAGCCATTTATTATTTTTATAATTTTTTAGAATATTCGGAAATACTTTTTCAATCAATTCATTTTTGGACGTCACTAAATTACAGAAATCAGCAGGTAGTTGTATACGTCCTGAAATTGAGTCTATCGTATCATAAATGTCTTTTTGTTCCGACGTTAACTTGGAAATGTTATTTTGTACATACGACAATAGATCACTCGTACTGTAACTTTGTTCACGATCCAATTCTACACATGTCGAAACAGCAGCGATAGGGTTAGGTGCAGGCATTCCCAAATCCTGAAGAGGTTTGTTTGCCATACGTACGCACATATCTTCTATAATAACTAAAGTGTAGTTATAAATTTCTGATGTAAAATCAAAAGTCATATCTGACGTCTCTAACTGTTTTCGATGGAGTATATCTTCGGACATTTTTGACTTATATTTTTCCCATAACTCTGTAGGAGCTGATGGAGAGCAAGTGCACGAATTTGACTTGGGGTTGACGTTTCGCACGCGTCATTGTTGCAGTTATCCCAGTGTTGGTTATTCTCCAAGAAATTCAGAGCTTGGCATGCACTACGGTAAGTGTCATGTATAGTACCGTTTACAGTTCTCAAATACTCAAAGGATGTCGGACCGGGTACATTCACCAAAAGCAGGCGTAGAAAGAAGCATTCATGTTGATTGGGGTGAACGGTGTAGAGTCTTCCTATCGTGGTATCTTTGAAGATGGTAGGTTGGCCGTAAACCCACTGGTTATCTACTTCGATGGTGGTACCGTTGCCATTGTAGGTTCTTCAGTCATTTTACAATTAGAAATTTCTCTTTCAACGGTCTTCTTACAATTAAAAATTTGTCTTTGAACGATATTCTTAAATACCTGTGTCCTGGTCGTCATTTATATTCCCTGTGTCCCGGTCGTCATTTGTGTCCGGTATCCCAGTCTGTAATTTCTCTTTGAGTGTCCCGGTCGTTATTTATATTCCCTCTGTCCCGGTCGTCATTTGTGTCCCGGTCTGTAATTTCTCTTTGAGTGTTTTTCTTTTTAGTATTTTTTAGTTTTTTACATTTTTTCTTTTTTCAGTTTTCTTTTTCTTCTTTATTTTTCAGCTTCACTATGAAATACATATCGCCGAACCTTTGTTTTTTTAACTAAAATCTGGTAGGCATTGATGACCTTATCCAAGTCAAAATCCCAAACCCAATCATCATCGCTATCATTTTCAGTTTTGATGTTTTGACTCTCGCTGTCCAGGTGGATCTTCATCTAACTGCGCGGTTTTGCGTTCTTTAGCCTCAAGCCTGTTTCCTTGCTGTTCTTTTGATTCCTCGGCACGCTTTCTTTTCTGACTTTCTCTATCAGCAGCAAGTTTTTTGGCATAGACTCTTTGAGCATCTTCATCGGCTTTTGCCATTGTAAGTTCGTCAGTCATTTTAAACTTAAACATTAATAGATTTCTACGTGAACATATATGTCTTAAATATCTTTAATGACGTCACCGTCATAGCAAAAATGACGACATCTAACTTCATGACGTCAGTCGACACAGAAACATGACGTCACCTGATCCACAGACAGACAACTTATTTTTATATATATACTAGCTGTTGGGGTGGCGCTTCGCGCCACCCCAACACCTAGTTGGTGGGGGCGCTTCGCGCCCCCCCAAGCCCCCCCGAGCGCGTAAGTCGTTACGCGCCATAATAGTTACGCGCCATTGTAGTTGTGTCCCTATGTCCCACCTGTGAATATAGATAGATATATATATATATATATATATATATATATATATATATATATATATATATATATATATATATGGTTTTAACTACGTAAAACTTGCGAATATACAACATTCTTTGCTGTCCCATTGTCTTTGCATATAAATAGATTGTCAGGTTTACCGACTCTTGAACATGCAACATATAATGGTCCATGGGAAAACAATCTGTATTCAGATCTATACCTCATGATTCTAATGATTGCCCTTGAGCTTTGTTGATGGTGATTGCTAATCGACCATTCCCTGTCCCGGTGTCCCGGTCGTCATTTACATCCCCCTGTTTCCCCCGGTGTCCCCGTTGTAGTTGTGTCCCTGTGTCCCGGTCGTCATTTATATTCCCTGTGTCCCGGTCGTCATTTGTATCCCGGTGTCCCGGTCTGTATATACATTCGTTTTTTAGTTTTGTTTTTCTCCTTTATTTTTTTCCTTTTTTTTTCTTTTTTAGCTTATTTAGATTTTTAGATTTTTTAGTTTTTTTATTAGTTTTTAGTTTTTTTTTCTTTTTAGTTTTTTTGTCCCGGTCGTCATTTATATCCCCCTGTTTCCCCCGGTGTCCCCGTTGTAGTTGTGTCCCTGTGTCCCGGTCGTCATTTATATTCCCTGTGTCCCGGTCGTCATTTGTATCCCGGTGTACCGGTCTGTATATACATTCTTTTTTTAGTTTTGTTTTTCTCCTTTATTTTTTTCCTTTTTTTTTCTTTTTTAGTTTATTTAGATTTTTAGATTTTTTAGTTTTTTTATTAGTTTTTAGTTTTTTTTTCTTTTTAGTTTTTTTGTAGTTTTTAACTTCTTTTTAGTTTTGTTAATTTTTTTTTTACTTATGTCCTGGTCGTCATTCATACTCCCTGTGTCCCGGTGCTTCCCGGTGCTTTGTTGATTGCTAATCGAACATTCCTTTTGTCCTGGTCGCTTTCTCTTTGAGTTTCGTCATTTATTTTTTTCTTTTTTAGTTCTTTTAGTTTTTACCTTTTTTAGTTTTTTTTAGTTTTTTAGATGAAAATTTTTTTTAGTTTTTTCCGTTTTTTCTTTTTAGTTTTTTATTGGTTTTTACCTTTATTTTAGCTTATTTTTCAGTTTTTTCCTTTTTTTTAGTTTTTTTTTATTTTTTATTTTTTTTTAGTTTTTTACCTTTTTTTAGTTTTTTTAGTTTTTTTAGTTTTTTAGCTTTTTTACTTTTTTTTATTAGTTTTTAGTTTTTTTTTGTAGTTTTTTGCCTTTTTTTAGTTTTTTCAGTTTTTTTTTTTAGTTTTTTATTGGTTTTTACCTTTATTTTAGCTTATTTTTCAGTTTTTTCCTTTTTTTTTAGTTTTTTTTAGTTTTTAGTTTTTTTCGTTTTTTACCTTTTTTTTAGTTTTTTTAGTTTTTTTAGTTTTTTAGCTTTTTTATTTTTTTTATTAGTTTTTAGTTTTTTTTGTAGTTTTTGCCTTTTTTTAGTTTTTTTAGTTTTTTAGCTTTTTTATTAGTTTTTAGTTTTTTTTTGTAGTTTTTGCCTTTTTTTAGTTTTTTTAGTTTTTTAGCTTTTTTATTTTTTTTATTAGTTTTTAGTTTTTTTTGTAGTTTTTGCCTTTTTTAGTTTTTTCAGTTTTGACGTCACCTGATCCAGTTTTTTCAGGTGACGTCACCTGACACATCCACACATCCACAGACAGACAACTTATTTTTATATATATAGATAGATATATATATAAATTTTTGATGAAAAAAAAAATGTTGCTATCGCTAGCGCAAGAAAATCTTGAAAAAAAAGAAAAAAATGGAAATACACCAGCTACTGAAAACTAGATTGACAAAAAACCGTAAAAAGCCGCACTAAAATTCTACTGTAAGAGCCATCTTTCAACTATGGCATCAAAACACCTTTTTATGATGGTAATATACAATTTATTGTAATTATCTTCTTCTTTTTTGTCACAGCCCTGTGTCTTTCGCTTTTGTTTCGATAGGAAACGTTCCGTTTGTTCATTAATCGACTAATCGACATAGACCGAAGAAAAAAAACAAAAAAACAAGCAAAACAAAACCTTGAATTTCACCAGCAGCTGCCAAATAACCTTAAAAATGTGATGTGAATCAAAACATCCACATTATGGCCATAACATTAAAATAGCTTGTGTTTATTAAAAGATCTATGTCTACTAATTATAATTATATTTTTTTGCCGCAGCCCTGTTTTTTTTTTTTTTTTTTTTTTTTTTTTTTTTTTTTTTTTTTTTTTTTCATTAGTAGCGTTTCATTTATTCATTGATTGATTCTTTAGCTAATGTAAAAAGATTTAAATGCCGATTTAAGCTAAATCGCTTGGTATTGCAACCAAATTGTTCTATACTGTATCCCCAGATTTTCCCACCTTTCTCTGAGTCCTCCCCTCAAAAAAAGAAGTTCTCCGAAATCTCCTCGAAGGTCAATGTTAAACGAAAATTATCGATTTGCGCCTGTATTTACGAACGTTTCTGGAATTCACTTTTTATTAACAACAAAAGTAAGGTAGCGTTGTTAAAATGAGTATGGACGAAAAATGGAAAATTAGGTTCCATGCAAGGTCGTATCCAAGGGAAGGGGGTTTAGGAGATTTGAGCCCTCCCAACAAAAAATATGTGTTAGAATCGTAAAAACGTAACAAAAATGGATAAAAAAAATTATAAAAAACTTTCGGGGAAACCAGTTTCTTTTGTTGAAATTAAGGAACTCAGAGAAAGATCTAAGAGAGACGTGAAAAATCTAAACAACAGAGTAAACCTCAATTCAATGCAAAGTTCAACAATTGGCCAGTACAGAACTCTGAAATCAATATTAAAGTTAGATAAGAGTAACTTCGAACATATGTTCAAAGTTACCTCGGACAAACAAAATATTTGCGGATAACATTGAACACTGTTGCCATCTTGAATCCATGGAATAAGGAAATGATTTAACCTGAGAACCTAACCATCTGGCTCCTTGGCCATCGAAAAACTCAAGATTGAAAGGCCTAGTTTAATTTACATAAGTAAAAAGGGTAACTTACTTTTAGGACTTTTTAACAATTTTGGATAGCTCAAATTCTTTTAAGAATAAAAAGCTAATGTTTCGTATTAATCTGAATGCAAGTATTACCAACTGATTAAGATGTCATCTACGTTAACCGGATTAAGGATCCGGTTAACGTAATATTGTCTATTATGGAAGTAACAGAAAAACCTATCTCGAAAACCCAAAAAATGGATATTGTAGCAAAACTGAACTTGCTTTATGTTGCTTCTTTTTCTAAATGACCACCTGGAATTAATAGTTTTATTTTTTTTTGGCAGTTTATAGATCGAGTAATGATTGGTTATTAGTTTTCAATATTCATTGTTCACTTATATTAAAGCTCTCATATTTAAGCGGAATTTATGTACCATAAGTTGATTTAATAGGCTTAGGGGGTTAGCTCATGCCAAAGAGCTTATATTTTTCAATAACTCAGCCTAAATAGAACAGAAAAACTGAAGTTTGCCTTTAATGAGAAATTATCTTGTTCTTAGGTGACTGGTTGAGTTATATCGAATTACATTATATTTAAATAATATTTCATTCTAGTTGAGCTGCCTGAATATAATGTTCCTCAAGCGGATCCACTTGGGAGTCAGTGGCTTACCCGGGTTGTTGTCACTCAAATGTCGACTCCCGCTCAAGGAATAGTTGATGAAGAAAAACTCATTGGACCTGCATGGATTGGAGCGCAATTGGGTGAGGAAGCCGATGTTGAAATGGAGCAGGTACTGTTATTGTGTTTTGGGATCATAGGGGTTTATT
The DNA here is from genome assembly GCF_032884065.1 of Artemia franciscana. NCBI lineage: Eukaryota > Metazoa > Arthropoda > Branchiopoda > Anostraca > Artemiidae > Artemia > Artemia franciscana. The sequence continues at coordinate 32,228,226 of NC_088874.1, forward strand.
TTGGTTTGTTTGTTTTGGTTTATTTAGACTCATTTGGTTTGTTTGTCTGTTTGGTTTGTTTGGGCTCAAAAGTGAGACAACACTCTAAACTTCTATCGTTTGTTTTGGGATCATAAGGGTTTATTCTAGTTGGTTTATTTAGTCTGTTTATTTTTTTATTTTTTTTGGTTTATTTGTGCTCAAAAGGTTTTTAGTGCCATATAGCGATCGCAAATTCTGTCGGTCTGTCGGTCCCGGTTTTGCTAGTTTAGGCACTTCCAGATAAGCTAGGACGATGAAATTTGGCAGGCGTATCAGAGACCAGACCAGATCAAATTAGAAATAGTCGTTTCCCTGATTCGACCATCTAGGGGGGGGGTGGGGGGACGGTTAATTCAGAAAAATTTGAAAAAAATGAGGTATTTTTAACTTACGAACGGGTGATCAGATCTTAATGAAATTTGTGTTTAGAAGGATACCGTATCTCAGAGCTCTTGTTTTAAATTCCGACCGGATCTGGTGACAATGGGGGGAGTTGGAGAGGGAAACCTAAAATCTTGGAAAACGCTCAGAGTGGAGGGACCGGATGAAACTTGCTGGGAAGAATAATCACAAGTCCTAGATACATAATTCCTATAACTGGAACGGAATCGCTCTCTTTGGGGAAGGGTTAATTTTGAAAAATTAGAAAAAAATGAGGTATTTTTAACTTACGAAGGAGTTATCGGATCTTAATGGAATTTCATATTTAGAAGAACCTCGTAACTCAGATCTCTTATTTTAAGTCCCTACTGGATCCAATGTCATTGGGGAAAGTTTGGGGCGGCCGGAAATCTTGGAAAACGCTTAGAGAGGAGAGATCAGGATGAAACTTGGTGGGAAGAATAAGCACAAGTCCTAGATACGTGATTGACATAACCGGACTGAATCCACTCTCTTTGGGGGAGTTGGAGGGGGTGTTAATTCGGAAAAATTAGAGAAGTTGAGGTATTTTTAACTAAGGAACGGGTGACCGTTCGTGATGTCTTTTTAAATTTGATAATTAGAAGGAACTCATGTCTCAGAGGCCCTGTTTTAAATCCCGATTAGATCTGGTGACATTGGGGGGGAGTGGGGGGGGGGGAATCCTGGAAAATGCTTAGAGTGGAGAAATCGGGATGAAACTTGGTGTGTAGAATAGGCTAATCTTTTAGATACGTGATTGATGTAACCGGACTGGATCTGCTTTCTTCGGGGGAGTTTGGGGGTCCAGTGCTTTGGCGAGTTTGGTGCTTCTGGATGTGCTAGGAAGATGAAAATTGGTAGGCGTGTCAGGGACCTGCACCATTTTAAACTTACGAGCGGTTGATCGAATCTTAATGAATTTTGATATTTAGGAGGACCTCGTGTCTTAGAGCTCAAATTTTAAATCCCGACCGGCATAAAGCCTCTGATTTTCCTTTTGAATTAATCTATTGATTCTTAGAATTTCGCTAGAGCTCATGCTATATGAGCTCTTGGCTCTTGGCTCTTTTGACCTCGTCACAAGTGCCATATGAGCTCTTAGCACTTGCTTTATTTGTTTGGCTTGTTTGTTCTTTGGTTTGTTTTGACTCGTAAGGGAGACAATACTCTAGAGCTCTATTGTGTTTTTTTGGGATTCATATGGGTTTATTTTGGTTTGTTTGTTCTTTGCTTTGTTTCGACTCATAAGTGAGACGACACTCTAGAGTTCTATCGTATTTTTGGGGGTTTATAATGTTTTATTTTGTTTTTTTTTTTTTTTGGTTTGTTTGTGCTCAAAAGGTTTTTTCTATTTGTTTGGTTTGTTTGTTTTTGGTTTGTTTCGACTCATAAGGAGACGACACTCTTAGAGTTCTAATGTACTTTTTTGGGGTTCATAAAGGTTTATTTTGGTTTGTTTGTTGTTTTTTTTGGTTTATTTGTGCTTAAAAGATTTTTGTATTTGTTTAGTTTGTTTGTTTGGCTTGTTTTGACTCATAAGTGAGACAACACTCTAGAGTTCTATTGTGTTTTTTGGATTCATAAGGGTTTATTTTGGTTTGTTTGTTTGTTTGTTTTGGTTTGCTTGTGCTCAAAAGGTTTTTTTATTTGTTTGATTTGGGGGGGGGGCGGGGGGTTTTCGACTCATAAGTGAGACGACACTCTATGGACTTTGCTTTTGGGGGTTCATAAGGTTTGTTTTTTTTTTGTGCTGAGAAGGTTTCATCCCGATTGCTGTTTCCCCATCCAACTCCCACCAATATCACCAGATCTGGTCGGGATTTAAAATAAGAGCTCTGAGACATGAGTTCCTTCTAAATATCGAATTTTATTAAGATCTGGTCACCCGTTCTTAAGTTAAAAATACCTCAATTTTTCTAATTTTCCCGAATTAACCCCCCCCCCAACTCCCCCAAAGAGAGCGGATCCGTTCCAATTATGTCAATCACGTATCTGAAACTTGTGCTTATTCTTCCCATCAAGTTTCATCCCGATCTCTCCACTCTAAGTGTTTTCCAGGATTTCCGGTTTCCAAGATTTCCAGTGTCCCCCTACAACTCCCCCCCCCCCCCAGTGTCACCGGATCTGACCGTGATTTAAAATAAGAGCTCTGAAGCACTAGATCCTTCTAAATATCAAGTTTCATTAAGATCTGATCACCTGTTTGTAAGTTACAAATGTCTCATATTTTCTCAATTACCCCCCCCCCCTCTCCATTCCCCCAAAGAGGGTGAATCTGTTCCGGTTATGTCAATCACGTATTTACGTTTTGTGATTATTTTTCAAACCAAGTTTCATCCCGATCTTTTCACTCTAAGCCATTTCCAAGATTTCCCCCCCCCCCAACTCCCCCAATGACACTGGATCCGGTCGGGATTTAAAACAAGAAGTTTGAATTATGAGATTCTTCTAAGTATGAAATTTCATTAAGATCTGATCACTCCTTCGTAAGTTAGAAATACCTCAGTTTTTCTAATTTGTCAGAATTAACCCTCCCCCCAACTCCCCCAAAAAGAGCGGATCCGTTCTGGCTACGTATCTAGGATTTGTGCTTAGTTTTTCCACCAAGTTTCATCCCGATCCCTCCACTCTAACCCATTTCCAAGATTTCCGGTCCCCCAACTCCCCCCAATGACGCTATCCGGTCGGGATTTAAAATAAGAGATCTGAATTATGAGGTCCTTATAAATATGAAATTTCATTAAGACCCGATCACTCCTTCGTAAGTTAAAAATATCTAATTTTTTCAGAATTAACCCTCCCCCCAACTCCCCCAAAGAGAGTGGATCCGTTCCGGTTACGTCAATTACGTATCAAAGACATGTGGTTATTTTTCCCACCAAGTTTCATCCCGATCCCTCCACTCTAAGTGTTTTCCAAGATTTTAGGTTCCCCCCCAACTCCCCCCAATGTCACCAGATCCAGTTGGGATTTAAAATAAGAGCTCTGAGACACAATATCCTTCTAAATATCAAATTTCATTAAGATGCGATCCCCTGTTCGTAAGTTAAAAATAATTCATTTTTTCTAATTTTTCCGAATTAACCGTCCCCCCACTCCCCCCTCGATGGTCAAATCAGGGAAATGAATGTTTCTAATTTAATCTGGTCTGGTTCCCGATACGCCTGCCAAATTTCATCGTCCTAGCTTGTCTGAAAGTGCCTAAACTAGAACAAGTTTGAAGGTATTTCGGAAAGCTGCTTTACAGAGCAAAAACCAGGATTTTTGTTCGTGAGGGGGGTGTCACACAAACACTTTCAAGTTTCATTTAGATCTCTCCACTCTAAGCGTTTTCCAAGATTCCTTGTTTCCAAGATTTCCATTTCCCCCCTCCACCATCCAATTTCCCCGTAACCCATCCGAATTGAAAATAGAGCATCTTGAGACATGAAATCTTTCTATATATCAAGTTTCGTTGAGATCCAATCACCCATTCGTAAGGTAAACATACCTCAATTTTCACGATTTTCCCTCCCTCCAGACCCCCCCCCCAAATGGTCGAATCTGGGAAACGACTGTTATCAAGTGAATTTGTGCTGGTCCCTGACACGTCTACGAATTTTCATCGTCCTAGTACGCCCAGAAGCTCTTAACTCGCCAAAGAACCATTTCATTAAGATCCGGTCACCCGTTCTTAAGTTAAAAATGCCACGATTTTTCTAATTTTTCCAAATTAACAACCCCAGCTCCCCCAAAGAGAGCGGATTTGTTCCAATTATGTCAATTTCGGTTCTATAACTTGTGCTTATTCTTCCCCTCAAGTTTCATCTCTATCTCTCCACTCTAAGAGTTTTCCAAGATTTCCGGTTTCCAAGATTTCTATTTCCCCCTCCAACCCTCTATGTTCTCGGATATGATTCGAATTGAAAATGGAGCATCTGAGACATAAGATTCTTCTATATATCATGTTTCATTAATATCTGATCACCCATTCGTAAGATACCTCGATTTTCGCGTTTTCCAAGAATTCCTGTCTCCCCTTTCAACTCCTCCCAATGTCACCGCATCTGGTTGGGATTTGAAATGAGAGTTCTAAAGCACAAGATCCTTCTAAATAGCAAATTTCGTTAAGATCTGATCACCCGTTTGTAAGTTACAAATACCTCATTTTTTTTATTTTTCCGAATTAATCCCCCCTCCCCAACTACACCAAAGAGAGCAGATCCGGTACGGTTATTTCAGTCACGTATCTTGGACTTGTGCTTATTCTTCCCACCAAGCTTCATACCTGATCTCTCCACTTTAAGTGTTTTCCAAGATTTCTGGTCCCCCCTCCCCCCAATGACACTGGATCCAGTCGGTATTTACAATAAGATACTGAGCTACGAGGTCCTTCTAAATATAAAATTTTACTAAGATATGATCACTTCTTCGTCAGTTAAAAATACCTCATTTTTTCTAAATTTCCAGAATTGACCCTAGCCCCCCTCCCCAACTCCCCCAAGGAGAGCGGATCCGTTGCAGTTATTTCAATCACATATCTAGGACTTTTGTTATTTTTCCCACCAAGTTTCATCCCGATCCCTCCACTCTAAGCGTTTTTCAAGATTTTAGGTCTCGCCCCCCCCCTCAATGTCACCGGATCCGGTTGGGATTTAAAATAAGAGCTCTGAGACACGATATCCTTCGAAACTTCAAATTTCATTAAGATCCGATCACTCCTTCGTAAGTTAAAAATACCTCATTTTTTCTAATTTTTCAGAGTTAAAAATCACCCCCCGGACTCCTCCAAACAGAGTAGATCCGTTCTTTTATGTCAATCACGTATCTAGGACTTCTGCTTATTTTATCACCAAGTTTTATCCTGATCCCTCCACTCTAAGCGTTTTCCAAGATTTTAGGTTCTCCCCCTCCAACTCCTCCAATTTCACCGCATCTGGTCAGGATTTAAAATAAGAGCTCTGAGACACGATATCCTTCCAAACATCAAATTTCATTAAGATCCCATCACCCGTTCGTAAGTTAAAAATACTTGATTTTTTCTATTTTTCCGAATTAACTGGCCACTTATTCCCCCCCCCCAGATGGTCAAACCGGGAAAACGACTATTTCTAATTTAATCTGGCCTGGTGCCTGATACGCCTGCCAAATTTCATCGTCCTAGCTTACTTGGAAGTGCCTAAAATAGCAAAACCGGGACAGACCGACAGACAGACAGACCGACAGAATTTGCGATCGCTATATGTCACTTGGATAGTACCAAGTGCCATAAAAAATGAGGAAAATCACAGTCGGTGGAAGAAGAGAGGACAGTGCAAATATTTTACCCGAAACTTCTGCACAGCCGTTCTCACTCCAGAATTAACGAAACAAACAAATCTATTAAAAGTCCATTGGACAATATGAAAATGCAAACACCAATACAAATACTTCTGTTTTTTCACTGGCTCTGGCTTTCTTCATTTCTTTCTTCGTTACGTCAATTTTTTTTCAAATTGACCTATTTGCAACAACGGCTATTAACCGAGCAAGCTAGGTGAGTACGTCTATTACATTGATTCTATTGGTTGATTCCTTCCACAAATAGAAGAGTCGGATGTATTGAATCTTCCACCACTAGGTTCTTTCACTGACATTCATCAATCGTCTATTCTGCTTTGTTCTTGAGATTTTTAAATTTCAAAAAATGAATTATATCCTTATTTCTGATTTATATTAATAACTAGCTGTTGGGGTGGCGCTTCGCGCCACCCCAACACCTAGTTGGTGGGGCGCTTCGCGCCCCCCAAGCCCCCCCGCGCGCGTAAGTCGTTACGCGCCATATTAGTTACGCGCCATTGTAGTTGTGTCCCTGTGTCTCACCTGTGAATATAGATAGATTTATATATGTGTTTCAAACTACGTAAAAATTGCGAATATACAACATTCTTGGCTTTCCCATTGTCTGTGCATATACAAAGCCGTATGTACTAATAATGACGTCATATGCAAACGCTCTTTTTACAAACAAACAAACATGCATACACACAACTCGTTTTTATATAGATAGATAGATAGATAGATACAATACAAATTAACTGCGTAAAACTTGCGAATATACAACATTCTTCGCTGTCCAATTGTCGCTGCATATAAATAGATTGTCAGGTTTACCGACCCTCGAACATGCAACGTACAATTGTCCATGGGAAAAACAATCAGTATTAAGATCTATACCACATTTTTCTAATGATTGACCTTGAGCTTTGTTAATGGTGATTGCAAATGCTAATCGAATTGGGAATTGCAATCTTTTAAATTGAAAAGGCAGATCTGTTGGAATCATGGGAATGCGAGGAATAAGAACAGCCTCACCCTCAAAAGGCCCTGTCAAGATTGTGGCCTCTATTAGGTTTTCCATTGTTTTTTTTACGGCAAGTCGCGTGCCATTGCAAAGCTTTGGTGGGTTGATATTTCTTAAAAGTATTATTGGTACGCCTATTTTTAGTTGTAGCACGTGTGGTGGAAACCCTGAAGGATCTATGGAATTTAAAAATTCAGGTGGATAATTAACCGCTTCATTTGGTTCCAAAACTGTGTCGACTGACTTGTAAAGGACTGCCTGGTCTCGAATCTTGGTCAAAACAATATTGTTGATTTCGTGGACGTCTATATTTTTGGGTGCGAGAATCGCTCTTTCACTTAGCCATTTATTATTTTTATAATTTTTTAGAATATTCGGAAATACTTTTTCAATCAATTCATTTTTGGACGTCACTAAATTACAGAAATCAGCAGGTAGTTGTATACGTCCTGAAATTGAGTCTACTGGGAGCTTTCCGTTTCCAATTGCCAGCAATTGATCTATACCACATTTTTCTAATGATTGACCTTGAGCTTTGTTAATGGTGATTGCAAATGCTAATCGAATTGGGAATTGCAATCTTTTAAATTGAAAAGGCAGATCCGTTGGAATCATGGGAATGCGAGGAATAAGAACAGCCTCACCCTCAATTGGCCTCCATTAGGTTTTCCATTGTTTTTTTTTTACGGCAAGTCGCGTGCCATTGCAAAGCTTTGGTGGGTTGATATTTCTTAAAAGTATTATTGGTACGCCTATTTTTAGTTGTAGCACGTGTGGTGGAAACCCTGAAAGATCTATGGAATTTAAAAATTCAGATGGATAATTAACCGCTTCATTTGGTTCCAAAACTGTGTCGACTGACTTGTAAAGGACTGCCTGGTCTCGAATCTTGGTCAAAACAATATTGTTGATTTCGTGGACGTCTATATTTTTGGGTGCGAGAATCGCTCTTTCACTTAGCCATTTATTATTTTTATAATTTTTTAGAATATTCGGAAATACTTTTTCAATCAATTCATTTTTGGACGTCACTAAATTACAGAAATCAGCAGGTAGTTGTATACGTCCTGAAATTGAGTCTACTGGGAGCTTTCCGTTTCCAATTGCCAGCAATTTATCTGAAAATGTTTGACCAGAGTCATCGTTTTGCAATCGGACACGCATATTTTTAGTTAATTTTAATATTTTTACGTGTGCCCATAAATTAGAATTTTTCAGGCAAGCATTCATTTCCTTGCTGTTCTTTTGATTCCTCGGCATGCTTTCTTTTCTGACTTTCTCTATCAGCAGCAAGTTTTTTGGCATAGACTCTTTGAGCATCTTCATCGGCTTTTGCCATTGTAAGTTCATCAGTCATTTCAAACTTAAACATTAATAGATTTCTACGTGAACATATATGTCTTAAATATCTTTAATGACGTCACCGTCATAGCAAAAATGACGACAACTAACTTCATGACGTCAGTCAACACAGAAATATGACGTCACCTGACAGACAGACACACAGACAGACAACTTATTTTTATATATATAGACTAGCTGTTGGGTGGGGCGCTCCAACACCTAGTTGGTGGGGCGCTTCGCGCCCCCCCAAGCCCCCCCGCGCGCGTAAGTCGTTACGCGCCATATTAGTTACGCGCCATTGTAGCTGTGTCCCTGTGTCCCACCTGTGAATAGAGATAGATATAAATATATATTTTTAACTACGTAAAACATGCGAATATACAACATTCTTCGCTATCCCATTGTCTGTGCATATAAATAGCATTTATATTCCCTGTGTCCCGGTCGTCATTTGTGTCCTGGTGTCCCAGTTTGTAATTTCTCTTTGAGTGTCCCGGTCGTCATTTATATTCCCTGTGTCCCAGTGTCCCGGTCGTCATTTGTGTCCCGGTGTCCCGGTCTGTAATTTCTATTCAAACAATCCCTTTGTCTCAGTCGTCAATTATATATCCCGCCTGTGCCCCCGGCGTCCCCGTTGTAGTTGTGTCCCTGTGTCCCGGTCGTCATTTATATTCCCGGTTATATCCACGCTTTCTTTTCTTACTTTCTCTATCAGCAGCAAGTTTTTTGGCATAGACTCTTTGAGCAGCTTCCTCGGCTGTTGCCATTGTAGGTTCTTCAGTCATTTTACAATTAAACATTTTTCCGTGAACGCATGTCTTAAATACCATTAATGACGTCACCGTCATAACAAAAATGACGACAACTAACTTCATGACGTCAGTCGACACAGAAACATGACGTCACCTGACAGACAGACACACAGACAGGCAACTTATTTTTATATATATAGATTTGTAAATGATGCTTTCAATGTCAAAATTATTTGACCGTGTCTTTGATGCCAAATAAAAGTATTCTGTACACAGATAACAGATCCTTAAAGTACAAAAAACCGAAACGAAAACATTATTCGTCCCCGGACCCTGTTCATACCTTGCACCATAATTTCCTAAGATTTTATTTTTGCTTGTTCACAGGTTTTGAATCTTTTAGGGTTGCACCACAATTTCGTCAGTGTTGCCAAATTGAGCCGTGAAAATAAGTAAGCGAAGCTAAATAGTTAAATTTGACAACCTTTTTTTTTTATCTGTAAAAACTAAATATTAATTATCTATCGTTCGTCTAAGGCAACTACATCTTCTTGAGCTATTGGTAGCTGTATGATTTTAGTTTAGTTTCCCTCATTTTTACCCATGTTGCTTTTTTTTCAATTTCTTACCTACTACTACCAAAAAAAGTTGCATGTGGAGGTCTCTTTCGTTTAAATTGTATTTCGATGTTTGTAGGTGTGTATGGTTCTGTAAATTTCCGCTTAAACGATCAGTCCTTAAAGCACTAAGGACATCGAAATAAAAATATTTTTTTGTTCCCGGACCCATTCATAGGTCTATTCACAGATGACACTGTAATTTAATAAAAATTTTCTTTTGCTTGGTAACCAATTTTGAATCTTTTAAGGCTGCACCGCAATTTCGTCAATGTTGCCAAGTTGAGCCGTAAAAATAAAGAAGTAAAACTAATTAATTAAATCGAACAACTTTTTTATCAGTAAAACTAAATATTGACAATCTGTTGATACCAAAAGACAACTATAGCTTCTTGATCTGTTGGTAGCCGTATGTTCTTACCTTATTTTTGGCTCATGTTTTACCCGCGTTGCTTTTTTTTCAATTTGGTGCCTACTACTACTAAACACAGTTGCATGTGGAGGTCTTTTTCGTTTAAATTGAATTTTGATTTTTGTAAATATATACCGTTCTGTAAATTTTCGCTTAAACGATCAGTCCTTAAAGTACCAAAGACATCAAAATAAAAATAATTTTTTGTTCCCGGACCCATTCATAGGTCTATTCACACATTGCATCGTAATTTGCTAGATTTTACTTTTGCATGTCTACAAATTGCTAATCTTCTAGGGGTTAGGCTGTACCACATTTTTATCAGTGCTGTCGAGTTGAGTCGTGAAAAGTTGAGTCGAGTTGAGTCGTTGAATCAGCAAAACTAATTAGTTAAATTTGACAGCGCTTTTTATCTGTAAAGGGCCGGGTGTGTAGATGTAAATCTACACACGTAGATTTATTTTGGCACCGAATTGCAAACAAAATGCCAGAGATTCCTGCTTGAAAAATTTTCCAGTTTTTGGTGCCGATAAAAACTAGATATTAACATGATGATTCCCATGCCAACTAAGCCTTGTTTAGCTGTGTATCTGAATATTTTTAGCTTACTTGCCGATTTTTCACCTATGTTTTTTTAATATTATTATTGTTTGGGCTAGCTATCACCAAAATCTGTCTAACTGCATATGAAGGTCTTTTTCGTTAAAATTGAATTTCCGATTTTTCCTAATTTATAAAGATGATTATGGAATAGACGCAATCCTAAAATATACAGATAATTTATAAAGATATTAATGTAATTACGATAATAATTATAAAAAAGTTAAACAGCTTTTAAGTTGACTTTAGAAGGAAAAAGGATTAATAGAGAACCCATATAACTACCCTTGTATATTCTACTCGCGGCAAATTTAAATCTCCCCTCCTCTAGCAAAAAAAAAGTTTTAAAAATGCACTCTCTCTAAGTGGCTGATGGCTTGATTAATTTTAATTATTTTTTAATTAATTTTAATTAAATTAATTGATTAATTTTAATTAATTTTAGTTAATATTAATTAATTTTTTAATTAATCTTGATTAATTTAAGAAAATTTTGCCAGTAAAATTGCGCCTATTACTATTTTTTTTGCTAAGTTTTTGCTCTTTTTTTGCCTTATGTGATGATTAAAAAGAGTTTCAATGAGGAATTGCAGTTTTTGAATAAAAAACAGAGTAAAATGTTTGGAGAATAAATACCCTGAAAAATGAAAATTTTTTGAAATACTGTTTTTAAAGTTTAAATATTGTATGACCTTTATTCGCCCTTGTATATACGCAAATCATCGTCCATACAGTACCCATATTACAGGCTAAGGTCATAAATATTCCTTTATTATTGGGTAAATATTATCCCACTTTCTATATTTATCTGAGGATTATTTTGAAGTTTGACAAAAATTTGTACTTTTTAGGTTTCAGATGTCTCAACTTTCACTTTCTCGACCTTAAGAAAGTTGGGATAGTTGTTTGTACTTTGTCAAAACAAAAATGAAAACATTTAAAATTGAATTTAAAAAATACTTGCTTATATTAAAGAATATTTAGTAAAAGTAAAACTCAATCTAAACATAAAAAAATATCTATGTTAAAAAATACGATTTTAGATACAATTATCTTTTATAAATATGTTTAAAAATATCTTCTAAACTTAAAAAAACATCTTGCAAGACGACAAAGGGAATGCTTTAATCACATAAAATGATATAAATATACATAAATTAACACAAATTAACATAAATTTATCTTTGTTTCCTAGCTGACTAGGAGGGTGCGTTAAACGAGGATGTATTATGGAAGTGTCCTGTCACACCCCCTCAGCTGATCACCTAAAAAGTAATAGCTATCAAAGGCCTATTTACCTTAGCTAATCAACCTACTAATAGCTCGCATCTTTTGACAGAAAATGAGTTTGACTAAAATTTTAGCCAAATAGTTTTCACCGTAGTTTATGCTAATTTTGTTATAGGAGAAATGTGATGTCCTTGAAATGACAAAGAATCTTTTACCAGATTGGAATTTTGTATCAGAGGTGGAGCAAGTATGCCGAGTTGAGGAGACCTCTTTTCTTCCGGGAATATCAACACCCAAACAAGAAACTGTAGATGGCAGGATAAGTCCAAGATCAGAGGAAAAAACCACTCCAATTCTGTCATCAATGGATGCCCAGAGAAGACCTTTCAGTAAGTGTGGGATAGACTAAAGGGAATACTCTGTATAGATATACATAGTCTGGAGAATCTACGTAGATAGTTTGAGGAAGATACACGAGAAAGTATGTGCACAGGGCACATTTTTTTTTTTTTTTTTTTTTTTTTTAGACCAGGGCACTTCGTATTTAAGGAGTTGTCGTGGAAACTTTGAAAAGGGCTCATTCGATTGGAGAATGAAGGGGCTAGTGCTCTTTTTAAAATTCGAAAGTGATCAGAGGGCAACTGACACCCCTCCCACGCCCACCATTTCCCTCAGACCCATCCAATCAAAAATTGATACGGCCATATTGTTCAACATAAATGAAAGGTCAAGAAATTGTGTCTTTAAGGATAGCACCCCCTCCCCCTAGAGCCCTCAGGGCAATGGTTTTAATTTATGCCCTGGGGGTATATAAGGTATATATTGAAACGGTGATCGTATAAACCTTATAGGGGCTAATTGGATTGGTAATCATAAGTTCTAGGCCCTTTTTAAGATTCACCTCGCATTTTCCCTGAATGCACCTGATATTAATTGAGATGGTCATTTGTTGTTGTAGAAACTTCAAAAACAACCCATTCGATTCGGAATTGAAAGAATCAGTGCCCTTTTTAGTAGTCGAAAGTGATTGGAGGGCAGCTACCCCCCTCCCACCACTACCATTTCCCCAAACATATTCAACCGAAATGTTAAGATCCTTTTTGATCAACGTCATTTAAAAGTCCGATATTATTGTCCCACAGCCCTCGGGGCAAGGGATGTAAGTTATGCCTTGTGGTAGCATAAGATATATATATGTATAGAAAGGGTGACCGTATAAACTTCGGAGGGGGCTCATTGGATTGGCAATCAGAAGTTCTAGCGCCCTTCTTAATATTTAGAGTGATCCAGAGGGTGGATATCCCTCCACACCTCGTATTTTCCCGAAATTCATCTGATAGAAATTTTGAGGTGGCCATTTGTTGTCGTAGTAACTTCGAAAACAGCTCATTCGATTGGAAAGTGGAAGGGCCAGTACCCTTTTTAATAGTCGAAAGTGATTGGATTGTTACTAACCCCTCTCCCATGCCCAACATTTCTCCAAACACATCTAATCACAATTTTGAAATAGCCCTCTGGGCAAGGGTAGTAAACTATGCCCTAGGGGCATATAAGGTATATATATATATATATATATATATATATATATATATATATATATATATATATATATATATATATATATATATATATATATAGAAAGGGCGATCGTTTAAACGTTGGAAGGGGTTCATTGGAAAGGTAATCAGAAGTTCTAGTGCCCTTTTTAAGATTCAGAATGACCAAAGGGTGGATATCTTCCCCCCCCGCCTTTCCTCTGCTCCTTAAGACAAGTCCATCAGAATGATCCAAATAAAGAGGGATTGTACACAACCCTGCTTAACTACTGATTTAATACAAAACCAGCTGCTAACGTCATTTCCTACCTTAACCACAGCAGTGTTATTTTCGGCCATAGCACTAATCACTTTAATGTATTTGTATGGTATCAAACAGTTCGTGGTAACGAAGCGACCCGTCTCAACAGTAACCGAAACTCTAAAAAACGAAATTTTGATACCAATAGTTACATCAAAAGAATCGCATTTTTGTGCTGATTTAAAATGTATAAGTTTTATCAAGTTTAGTCTTACCCATCAAAAATTAAGAGCCTGAGAAAACTTGCCTTATTTTAGAAAATAGTGGGAAACAACCCCTAAAATTCATAGAATATTAACGAAAATCACACCATCAGATTCATCGTATCAGAGAATCCTGCCATAGGAGTTTCAAGTTCCTGTCTACAAAAATGTGAAATTTTGTATTTTGAGCCAGAAGACAGATCAAGGATGCGTGTTTATTTGTTTTTTTGTTTTGTTTTTATCCAGGGGTGATCATATCGATCCAGTGGTCTTAGAACGTCTCAAGAGGTCTCATATAACGGAAATTAAAAGTTCTAGTGCCATTTTTAAGCAACCAAAAAAAATTAGAGAACACCTAGGCCCCCTCCACGCTCATTTTTTTTCCAGAGTCACCAGATCGAAATTTTGAGATAGCCATTTGATTCACCCTAGTTAAAAAACCTAATATCTATGTCTTTAGGTACGACTTAGTCTCGCATAGTCCCCGGGAGAGGAGCTGCAAGTTACAAACTTTGACCAGTGTTTACGTATAGTAATGGTTATTAGGAAGTGTACAGACGTTTTCAGGGGTACTTTTACTCGTTGAGGAGGGGGGAGGTGGGAGGATCTTTCCATGAAAGAATTTATCACGAGGGAATGAGGAATCAGAAAGAACAATGAATGACAACAATGATATCGTGAGGGAACAATGAGAAAATAAATGAAAAAAAAAAGTTTTTTCAACTGGAAGTAAGGATTAAAACTTAAAATGAACAGCATTAAAACTTAAAATGAACAGAAATTATTACGTATATAAGGGGTTCATGTCCTCCTCAATAACTCGCTCTTTACACTAAAGTATTTTTTAGTAATTTCTAGTATTTGGTAATTTCTGCTAGTTTTTTTAGTAGTTTCTACTAGTTGGTGGGGCGCGAAGCGCCCCCTCCAACTAGCTGTTGGGGTGGCGCGTTCCAGGTTCTAGGTTCAAGAGGTTCCAGGTTCGAACCTTGACTTTAGTATTAATACAAAAGAAGAAAAAAACTAAAAAAAAGGCAAAAACTACAAAAAATAATAAAAAAACTAAAAAAAAGTAAAAACTACGAAAAAAAAGCTAAAAAGAAAAAAAACTAAACACTAATAAAAAAACTGAAAAAGGTTAAAAAACTAAAAAAAAACTAAAAAGAAGGGAAAAAACTAAAAAAGATAAAAACTAAAAAAGGAAAAAAACTGAAAAATAAAGGCGAAAATGAAAACTAAAAAAAATAAAAATAAAAATAAAAAATCTTAAAAAAAGGTAAAAGCTACAAAAAAACTAAAAAGAAAAAAAAACTAAAAAAACTAAAAAAAAAAGGTAAAAACCAAAAAAAAACTAAAAAGAAAAAAAGGAAAAAACAAAAAATTTATTTCAAAACTAAAGAAGAAAAAAAAAACTAAAAAAGGAAAAAAACTGAAAAATAAACGAGAAAAAGAAAACTAAAAACTACAAAAGCAAAAACTAAAACTACAAAAAAACTAAAAAGAAAATAAACTAAAACAGCTTAAAAAAAAGGTAAAAACCAAAAAAAAATAAAAAGAAAAAAAAAGAAAAAAACAAAAAATTTATTTCATCATATATCATCATATACCAATTCAAAAACGAATGTATATACAGACCGGGACACTCAAAGAGAAATTACAGACTGGGACACCGGGACATAAATGACGACCGGGACACAGGGACACAACTACAACGGGGACGCCGGGGGCACAGGGGGATATATAAATGACGACGGGGACACAGAGAATGTTCGATTAGCAATCACCATCAACAAAGCTCGAGGGCAATCATTAGAATCATGAGGTATAGATCTGAATACGGATTGTTTTTCCCATGGACAATTATATGTTGCATGTTCAAGAGTCGGTAAACCTGACAATCTATTTATATGCACAGACAATTGGACAGCGAAGAAAGCTGTATATTCGCAAGTTTTACGTAGTTAAAAACATATATATATATATATATATATATATATATATATATATATATATATATATATATATATATATATATATATATATATATATATATATATATATATATATATATATATATATATATATATATATATATATATATATATATATATATATATATATATATATATATATATAATATATATATATATATATATATATATATATATATTTATATCTATATTCACAGGTGGGACACAGGGACACAACTACAATGGTGCGTAACTAATATGGCGCGTAACGACTTACGCACGCGGGGGGGCTTGGGGGGTTGGCGCGAAGCGCCCCCACCAACTAGGTGTTGGGGTGGTGCGAAGCGCCACCCCAACAGCTAGTCTATATACATATAAATGTAGTGTCCGTCTGTCCGTTACACTATCTTTATCGTTACGCTGTCTGTCTGTCACTAAGTATGTCGTCAATATATATAAAAAAAAAACTAACTAAAAAAAACTTAAAAGAATTAAAAAGAAACTAAAAAATAACTAAAAAGAAAACAGAAAAAAAATAAAAAAGAAAAACTAAAGTTTGACGTCAAAAAAAAAATAATAAAAGGAAAAAAATGTAATAAAAGATAAAAATCTATAAATAACGTCATGTTCGCAACACGAAACCAGGCATGCGGCTAATAGAGATAGTAAAAAAAAGAAGGCATGTCGCTGTATTACAAAAGCAATGCGTGTATAATTGTCCTACAATGTCACCAAAAAGGGAACACCAGAGCAACGCAAAACCAGGCTTGCGGCTCAGAGAGAAAGGGCCAGATTAGGAATGTCGAATTTACGTCATCAATTCGATCCAAAAATGACATAGCGTTGCCGGGACCCAGAACACAAAGGACAATGAGAATCCATATATAGAAGCCTGCCACGTGCCATGCTGGGGCCCGCGGGGGGCCCGGTGGCAAAGTCGCCGGGACCCAGCACTGTCTGTGGTTAGAACACAAGGGACAATGAGAGTCCATATATAGAAGCCTGCCGCGTGTTATCAAATTTTTTTGATAAAATAGCTGTTATATCGCCCTCACTCCTCCCTCCTAGCCCACTCCAAGTGACTTTTACTGTAAATTCATATTTGTCGGGAAGTCTATGTGGATCTAGACTTTCATCTGTAAAAGAATAGTCTGTATAGCTTGATAGTCTATAAAGTCTATACAAAGAAGACACACGAGTAAGTGCATCTAAAGGAAATGGCAAGAGTACCGTTTCCCTCAAATAAAAAAAAATAAATCCATATGGATGCCTTCTTTTATCTCTCTAGAAAAAGGCTTACAAGTCTTGGTGTGAGTCTAGTCTGGTTACATATGGATTCTAGTCCGTTTGTTATGCAGGGTGAAAATGCAACATTAGATAGTTGTAAGGAAAAAAGGCGTTATGTCTTAGTACTTAGAAAGAAAAGGCATTCTGCTATTAAACTCCTATTTCTACCTTTCTTTGTCTTTCTGTCTCCATAGGCTTCTTCAGAAAGTAGGTCTAGGGGCTGGTCTAGTTCCCTAAAATTTTGGAGGGGGAGGGGTTTGTAACTTTTGCACAAATCTGTTGAGAAAAAAAGGTCTTAAGGGTTACAAAAATATTATTAAATACGCATATCAAAGTAGCAAATAGGCAAAAAAAACATGGTACAAGAAGAAAAAAAAAATTATGGTTTTCCATCTTTTTCTCTTTTTACCCACAAAAACGTTTCATCAAAGTCTCTTCCACATATCAACAAGAGGCAAAAATATCTCAAAAGGTAAGTTTGATCTAATTAACTTCTGAAAGCCAGTGTGAAAGTCAGGCTCTAAGAATTTCATTTAAAAGGCATTGGAATTCAGAGGAAGCCAATTTAGATCATTGTTGTAAGTAGTAAAGGCAGAGTCAGAAATAATTTTTGAGTGCTCCCTATGTCCATAATGTTCCCTATTTGGGATATAAGATATTTGTCTGAATTTTAGCTTCAATATGAACCCTTGAAGATGTCCGAACTCCACCAGGGGCTCATATCTCCTGAATAAGAAACATAAAAAATGGAATTTTTTAAAATGGAATTTAAATTCCAATTTTTTTTTTAAATGGAATTTAAAAAAATGGAATTTTAAAGACTTCTAAAATTTTATAATATGTCGATACTTCACTTTTCGTAAGTCATTTAGAAGGGTAGTATTAAAAAAACCTGTACTTTGAAGTCTTCTAACTATAATACTATCTGGGATCTTGTCTGTTTGTCCTCGGGACAAATAAAAAATTCTTGCACATCGCCAATGTCAGTCAGTTCTGCAGGGGCTTACACCGCTTTGACTGATACCTTGATTTTTTTAATTTTTTTTCATAACTTATTCAGTTGAAACTTAATTGCATTATTAATATCTCCGGATCTAAACAAGATGTGGACTCTTTCTTAATCATCATGAGTCCTATTCTCGGCCTGTTTCCTCTATCCTTCCTACGTAAATTTTATGCTACTATTCTAAGTGTAATTCTATATCTAAAATAGATTCTGAACTACCTAGTTTCGTTTTTTCTAACACAGGAAGATGACTTTCTAAAACTCCTTTCAAGTCGAGTTCAATAAGGAAAAATCTTTATTAGACAGTAAACCTCAACAAAATAATCTCTGGATACTTCGGTCACATGTGCAATGGACGTCATCAGCAGGTAAACCCTATAGTGACTGTCATCTGCTGATGACAGCTATTGTATATATGACTGTAATATCCAGGGATTATTTTGTTGTAGTTCACTGTAATAAAACGTCTGAAATCAAGAAAGGATATTATAAATGAAAAATAAATCAAATAGGTGAGAAAACGAGAATTTTGTCAGCTAATAGCACAATATGAAGACGAAAACAAGCAAATATTTTGACAAGGACCTCCGCCAAGTCGTCCTCGGCGCTCGTAAAAAAAAAAAAAAAAAAAAAAGAAAAAAAAATCTAACCTTTCGAAGTGAACTTGACAAGAAGAGAAAAGATACTGAATCAAAAAACTGGTCAGAAATAATTGAAAGAGAATTCACCGATTGGATTGGACAAGTACTCTTTGCCTTGCATTTGATTTTGTCTGTCTGCAACCTCGATTTTCATTAGATATACGGACATGTTGTCTTAACTTAGACCGGGCGAAAATATTGATTGGGTCCTTTAATATTAAGTTGTTATAAATCGGGCTTAAGGGAATATCTCCTGTGTCTCTATTTATAGCCAAATTTCTAATTATATATTTTTTTATATCTCAGTTGCCTCTTTAAAAGATTGCAGTAGGCCGTTTACAATGAATATTAAAATTTCATCTTTAAAAAGAACTAAATGTTCAGGATTTTCGAAGATATGGAGGGCCAAAGCAGAACCAAAGTTGTCATTTTATTTTAAAATCTCAGGAACTTATCTTCTGGAATTTTGTGTTCATGCAATCATTCCACCAGTTTTTGATGGGAAGTTTCCCACATGAACACGGGACTCTGTAGACTTTCCAGAATATGTCAGTTTTATCCTTTCCTGAGTTGAAAAAATGTTGAACTTTTTGTTCAGTTTTGAACGAAACAGAGAGATTGTTGTTTTTTTTTCAAATTTTCCCAGCTTTGTCGTGGATTTTCCAAATGCATGGTAATGTGGTGAAAGTTTTGTTCTCAATTGCCGGAGTAACTGAATCAAGGGGGAGTGGCTCCATATTTTCCTGTTTTACCGTTTTTAATCGTCTATCTATAATATTTTCAATAAGGTTAATTGGGCAGGCATTGCAGAATAGAATATTTTTAACATAATGTAAGTCATATTTTACATGATTACGTTAACAGGTTTTTAGAAGTCTGACGACTAAAGAAATTATTACCCCGTTTTTCACAGTAGGTGGATGATTTGACAAGAAATGTCGATACTGATCATTAAGGGTACATCTACACATACTCTCTATGTGTAGAAAATTCAAAGCCAGGAGTATTTTTTATAATTAGAACATCCAAGAAAGGGAGCTTTTCTGGAATCTTCCAGTTGTATTCTGAATTGAAGATTCGAATCAAAAGAGTTCAAATGTGCCATAAAACTTTGAGAGAATCCTGTTTATTTTCCCAAACAGAAAGAATATCGTCAAAGATATTCTTTCAACGATAGAGTGTTTTAAGGGAAATTATTCGAAGCAGATTGTTCTATGAAATTCGCGTAAAAATTTGCCAAATAAGGAAACTTAACAATACCCATCGGTAGACCCATAATCTGAAGGAAAAATTTATCTCGGAACTTAAAATACAAAGAAAACTTTTGCAAAGACAAATAAGCGTCATTAACGAAAGTAAAACAGTTCAAAATAGGGATGAAACCTTTTTATTGACAGTGAATAGATATAAAATTATTTAACTGGATTATTTCGAACACATATACAGTGTTCGTCATCAGCAGTAAAACTCACTTCGTCATGGAAAGGCAGTGTGGTCTTCGAAGTTATCTATAAGCGCCATTATTGTGTCAATTTCCGATGTTTTGTATCTTTCGAAGTAGAATTGTTTTCTTATTTTCTTTGTAAGGCCTCCTCAGATTTATATTAATTGTTAGTTATATTAATTAGTCAATTGTCTGTTAAAATTTCTAATTCTTTCCTTAACTGCTGTGTGTATTTATTTGTGAGATCAGTTTTTATTTTTTTAATAAATATTTTTATTCATTAAAAAGGTATTTTATTTTGATAACCTGCAGAATCCATAATCACAACTGTGTTTCCTTTTCCCGCTTTTGTATTTACTGTATTTTTATCTCTTTTCAAATTTCGAAGGATTTTGCTTCTAATCAAGAATACTCTTTACGATTTCTCATCTGAGTAGGTCTGGATTTTCAGCCTCACCATGAGAGCTAAAAATACCGGACTCCACACACATAATAATTTTTGATATATTTACGTGTGTCTGAGCCAGAGCAAATTTACGTCCTTTTGATAAAATACTTAGCTCCTTGGATGTAAAAACCTTAAATAGATTTTCCAAAGGAGGGCCAGGACAAAATCTAGGAAGGAAAATCCATGTATGCTGAAAATATTGAAATTCCAATGTTGAAAATTTTTCCGATAAACGAGTTTTTGCTAAATGGAAAACGTGTTGGAAAGACATTTGTGAGGTACGTAAAATTTGATGAAAATCTGGAACGGATAAATTCTGATATAGTAAAGATTTGAAATTAAATATTTTATTAAATATTTTATTAATAATTAATAAAATATTTTATTATTAATAAAATGTTTAATATAAAATATTTAATCATAGAATATTAATGAAAATACTCTTATCAGATTCAGCGTATCAGATGGTTCGTTTTAAAAATAATTTCATAGTTGGCAAGAGACGCCTCGCGTTTAAATTAGCAGTTAGTAAGACTCCCCTTTTGTTTAAATTGAAGTTTCAGGTTGCTGCAGCAACTAAGCTGCAGCCGCAACCGATTTCCTTTTTTTCTACTTGGGTACAAATGTGTTTATTGATGATATTGATGTTTACTTGTGAAAGCCGCTTTGCTTTACAACCACCATAGCTTAAAAAACGTGTATGTTATACGATAAACTAACGTTTTTGTCTTTTGTTTTTATTTTTCTATAATATTGAATGTCCTTCTGAAAAATATTTTTGAGTGTAGGACTATCCGTACACCTATGCACCCCACTGGATTTTTGAAATCCTCCATCAGAAGAAAGAAACTATTGTGATTTATTGATCTCAACGTACGTGATTGTGATTTCTAGATCACATAGAGTATGTGTAATACAAAGTGTAGTAAACCACACAGCGTTTGTATGAATGATCGTCGCAAAGCGTACGACCCTTACTTTATCATAATTCTAGTTGCACCTATGAGAGGAAGAGGCTATAATAGAGGACTAAATACACGGAATGATGCATTTCGTCTGCGACCGTCAAATACCTCACGGCCTCCTTCTTTGCACGTTGATGACTTTGTTGCAATGGAAACATCTAGTAGTTCCACCTATGGAAAGGTAGAAGTTTTAACTGTCTTTGTTTTTATCTTTTTCTCTTTTCATGCTATTATTTTCTGCTTTCTTTTTTATATGTTTATTTTGACCAAGTGTTCGCGTTACCCATCTTTGTTTTCTTGCTTCCTTTTGGTCATGCCTCTTCTACGCTTCATGCTTCTTCTTTCGTTCTAATTCTCCATAGTTACTACTAATGTCTTGTGTTTGCGACATAGTTCGTTTATTTTTGTTTGTTTTAAGTTGGCATGGCATGGTTACGTGACAGGAATCCCGTCTTTTTGACAGGATCTCAATGCAGATGATAGGGCTGACAGTATGCTGTCGAATTATCACAGGACATGATAATCACAGGATTATCATTACTAATCACAATTATCACAGGACTTGATAATTTTATCCTGTCACGGATAAAAGATCACAGGACTTGATAATTTAGTTCTTGTCCTTCAAAACCTAGCGTCAATTTAGAGAAACAGTTTCTTCAGTTCTTCCAGCTGAAGAACAGTTTCTATCCTTATTAGTTAACTAATAAGGATAGAAACAATTATCATAGAAGATAGATTTTGCTAAATTTTGCCGTTACTTCGAGTCGCACTAATCTAAAATCGAAGATTCAAGTTCATTCCTTTTTTCATTCACATATGCATGTATATATTTGACTAGACCCATGGGGAGACGAGCTCGAAAGACTAGGCCTGGACAAAAATAAAATAACAAAATAATACTACAGTGCAAAGACAAAGATACAATAAGACAATAGTGACATGAAAGTAGCAGCTAGCCCAGGAATCATAAATAAATATCAAATTCAATAAGTATTTCACGTATAGCTCATTATAAGTAATTCAATAAATATCAGATTTGAATATAAATTAGAAGAAAATCAAGAGGCTCTTTTTCAACAAAAGCAACAAATCATACAAATAACTTTACTTTATTTATAAACAATAAATTAAGGATAAATTTGAACTAAGTTAAATTCAAGATTCTTTTTTATTAATAGGATAGAAGTAAATTCAACAGTAAGATCCCTTTGAGCATCTCAGCAAATAAGAATAAATAGTAGAAACTAGATAAGTGAAAATACGATAAGAATAAATAGTATAAATTTTTATAAATTATAAAATAATAAATTATGAAAAAATAAATAAGATAAGAATAAATAGTATAAATTCTTATAAATTATAAAATAATAAATTCAAGATTCTTTCTTATTAATAAAAAATTTATCAGTAAGATCCCTGTGAACATCTCAGCAGATAAGAATAAATAGTATAAATTTTTTTTAATTATAAAACAGTAAATTCAACAGTAAGATCCCTCTGAACATCTCATATAAATAGTATATATGTATTTATATGAAAATAAATATGTATATGCATAGAATAATATATATAAAATAGTAGAAACTAGCGGGAATCTGCCTCTATTCTTTCATAAATCTTTATGTTTATATTGTAATTACTTAAAATAACTATTGGCACAACATGAATTAAAATCTTCATAATCTTTTAAGTTGTGCCCTCTATCTAGTCCAAGCCGCCTGAGCCCAACACAGCCACACACGCTCCTCTTTCACCCCAGTCTGCTCCAAGCTTCACGCTTAATAGTTCGTGAATTGGTACCTCCCTCTTCAAAAGCTGGGGTGTCTGTACCTTATGAATGCCAACCTTAGGGTGGTAAATTTACTGGTTATGTGGTTAGCTGTTTTCAGCCCGTTCTTATGAACTGATTTTTTACCAAACTGATGATCATCAAGCTGATTTTCCTTAAGGGTATATTCAAAATTTAAGGAACATTGAAGGGAGGAAGGCTTAAATGACTTTTAATTGTGATTTGGGGGAAGGGTTAGAGGTAAATCAAAACACAATGTGTGTATTCAGGTTATCTAAATAGGTCATGTTTGAAGTTACATGTTTTCTTGATATCCCTTTGGAGCAATGGGCCCTTGTGGCCTGATTTTTGGCTTAGTCTGTTGAGTCAATCTGAAATATCAAATCAAGCTCCAGAAAAAAAGATTACTCTCAATGGTATGGCCCAATGGTAGCTTTTAGTCATTAATTAGCTATAAGATAAAAAATACTATAAGTAATAAATACGATCGCCACAAGAAAAGTTTGTCAACGAGCACATACGATAACAAAAATGACGTCCTCAAACGATGTCCCAAAAACGTCCCCAAAACGACGTCCTCGGAGGTCGTTTTGGGGCCTCGTCTTTAACAGTTCATTGATATGCCTCTTGTAGGAGCTTCTGTTGTTGGCAAGGCGGAGGACTTGTGGCAGTTTATAGGGTGAAAAATTTTCTTTCCATCTGTTATGGGAAGGGGGCTACCTCTTGGGTGAGAACTATGTACTCGTCCATCGAAGGC
The DNA here is from genome assembly GCF_032884065.1 of Artemia franciscana. Taxonomy (NCBI): domain Eukaryota; kingdom Metazoa; phylum Arthropoda; class Branchiopoda; order Anostraca; family Artemiidae; genus Artemia; species Artemia franciscana. The sequence goes on from NC_088874.1 coordinate 32,252,293, forward strand.
TATCTTTGGAAGACGAGTGCAAGCCATGTGTTGGGTATGTCCTAGCCATTTGAGTTGTTTTGGTTTTATTTTGTCCCGTATTTTGAGTTTGACTTTCAGATTATGGAGAATTTTAGAACTGGAGACTGTCGTGGTAGGTGATATCAGCGATGTGTCTTAGGGATCAGAAAAGTCTCGTTTTGAGAATTGTTCATAAACTTATATTCCTCCAGATGGGCATCAGAGTTTTAAAACTGGAGTTCGCAAGTGTCAGGCGTCTCTTGACGTCTTTGAATCAAGACTAGATTAAGTACATTGAAATCATTATTGCAGTTTAAGCTTTGTGAAACTTTTAGCTGGTCTATGCAAATCAATTAGCACTCTTTACGAAACGTAGCTCCTCAAATCAAACAAGGGAATAGTTTCCAACCATGAGGATATGAACTTTAAATCTTCGATATTTCTGGATACAGTTATTTCCTTGGATGTCGCTTTTGACACTAGGCTATATAGTATAGTCCCCTTATTGGTAAGGTTTGGTTCTGCTCTTGAAAGGAGTTCAATTAGGTTGGAAAAAAGGGTTTAATAAAGTGGAGAATCCATGGCAGATGAAACCAGAATATACTTCTAAGATAAACTTCTCTTTGGGCCTGAAAGCACGTCACCTTCATTGTTTTGGTCTCGAAACTTGCCATTATCAACTTGGTAGAAGTGATGAAAGACTTGAGAGCCATGACTTATTAGAATAAACCCAAGATAAATCAGTTCTGTGAGTCATTTGAAGGAAATTGAAGACCAAAAATAATTTAAAGATTTATGACTGACCATATAGGTTACATTTTCATCATGGTTATTCCAGGCAAAATTGGTCAATGAGTTTTTTACTTTTTCTGATAGTGCATGTTTTACTGGGACCAGGGAAGGATCTATAGTAAAATCTTGGGGGGTAGGCAGTTGGATAAAGGTGCCAATAAACAAAACCTTAGGGGGGATAATAATAATAATCTATTTTTGCCCTCTTTCGATATATTACAAAAATGTACTAGAGGAGTACGAACAAGGAAAAAGAAAAAAAAACACAAATAATTAACGATTATACAGTAAAGTAATTAGCATGTCTAAAGAAGATAGACAAATAGTGGAAACTTTACTCAATACTAAGACACAGGACCTATCAGTCTACCCAACCGTATATAATAGATGATTTAGCGGAAAGTCGGAAATTTTCTTATACCGGTCTTCAAAGCGAACCTATAATTCATCCATCTTAACACATATGTTGAAAACATGGAATTTTTTACTAATGTACGAGTTCTGAAACCACAGAGGCAACTGGGCAGACCTTCGGGTGGCAACTGGCAGACTTTCGGGATTGGAATAAATAAAAAGTTTGCCTTTTTTTGTTAGATTCGAATGGTGTTTATATTGCTATTGAGTTTGGAAATTTGTATTGTTGTGTATTTATATGCCGAATAATTACCATACCCATACCTGTAATAAGAACTTTGCATCAGCTTGTGCGTCTCTATCAACGATTCTCCATACAATTCAAGCTACCAAAAGGTGGCTTGTTAAGAAATTTGAATTTATCCTTATCTGCCGCTTACGCAAACGTTTCTGTCGTCACCTTCGCTTGGCATGTCTGTCCTACCTAAATCTAAACCTTTCTCTTATGTTGATAATTCGGGGTCAACCTCAAACCCCGATTTTGTCCTGTCTGATTATCCAGAACTTCAATCTACCACTATTGCCATTTCAGATGACATCCTATCAAGCGACCATCTACACCTCCAGTTCAATATTGACATATCCCCTTCAGAAAATAAAACAAAACCCCGTCGGTTTTACATGTAATATGCTTGATTCTTCGCTGATGAAAATTACCACCTTCTGTCTACTTCCCTGAAACGGAACCCACTAGACCTTGATTGCTTTCTAGCTGAGTTGACGAATGATCTGAACCCTAGAAGGGTAAGCATTGGTAAATTCTACGACACCAAAACATCTTTTTGCGGTTACCATGGAAGCAGATGCATTCGCGAACCCACCTCCCATATATGCTAATATTACGATTAGCCAGTTCTTGTGCCATCGCTGAGGTTTTATTATCTGAACTGGTTGGGGATATACTAAGGTTGAGTAGCAAAATTTTCGAAAGCTTACCATCTACGTAACTTTTTCACCTGTTCAGGAAATCTGATTTTTTTTTTATTAAAACTGTGTAATTACTAAGCTTTTTCAAACTGTGAGGTGAGATCAGTTTTCCAACATTTTCGTAGCAAATTTTGTTAGGTATAGCACATGAAAATGCTGATTTTGGTTATTTTCTGATTTAAACAATTTGTTGTTAAATTGGTTTTTCTGTCTAGAAAATTCTGTAGCATGTAGAATTTGTCACTAGAAAAATAGTGACGTCCTTGCGACTTTGTATGTTTTATTTCTTCAATAAAATTCATATTTCCGATGCTGAACACAAAATTTTCTAGGGAGACATCAGCATTTTTGTTAAAATTCGTTAGAAAATAGTGTTGTTTTTAAAGATAGACAACCCTTTATTGAGAAACACTGGAATTTTTGTAAAGTTTTTTTGGATGATATGTATTTTTCATAAGCTAGAAGCACCCTTTTCTTGAGATAAATCTAAATTAGGCTAATAGGCTATAATAATTAGGCTATAATAAGAAGTTTTCCATAAAAAAGTAAAGGGTTACATTAGACCAAAGTCGAGAGGAAACTAAGTCGTAAATGAATATTATTTAACAAACAGAAATCAATGTCAATAAATAAGCGAAACCCAAAACAAGCAGAATTTTTTCTGTCTAGGGAATAAATAGAAACGTCACGCTTGACAACATGTTTACATTGATTCCATTTGCAGCAGAAATACTGAAAAAAACCGTATCGACTGACGACAGGATATTTTTTTTCAATTGTGTTAATTTTTCAATGTTTGAAAGAAATTGTCTGAATGTGAATATTGCCTCCATCATTTGAACCCTTTTGTATTTGAACCATTGAGCCAATTGTGTATTTGAACCCTTGGCTGAAGTTTTCGACATCTATCTGCCTTAAGGCCGTGACTAAGTGGACTGATGGAACTCGAAAATCCCATGTTAAAATTGAAAATTTATATTTAAAAAGTACTCCAGTATTCATTGGCGGAAGATACCGCTTTTAATATCAGGCCGTAGCTTCTTGAAGATGCTACAAAATCTTTGCTAGGATTTTGCTCTATTTCCTATAATTGCTTAGAAATCTTAGAAAATGTCAAGCTCTTTTTCACAAGTGTACTGAAGGACATTGCTTTAAAAAAAAGCGGTACTATCATGAGCAGAAGACAATAACCTGTAAGATGATTGCAACCAACTTTCGATGTATTTTCCTGTTTTCGAACAGTCCCATAGAATATTTTCAGCTACCTGAAATTTTTATAAGTTTTTTGCCAGAAAGAATCGTTTCATATCACCCTAGAGACCAGATTGACAAGCTGGTATAATTAACCTACTATTTCCGCCAATGAACAAGTGCTATTTGAAGGGTTTTTGACAATCGACGGTTTCTAGAGAATTGAGAGACAGAAGGCTACCCTAACTTTGATTTTGGACCTCGATGTTTTCAAGTTCACTTAATCACGGCCTTAACAAAGTTTCTAACATCGTTAAATATTACTAAAAGCTTACTCTAGGCTGCTACAAGAGAGCTGCTTGTTCTCTTTACAGATAGTGGAGGGCAAACCGATTGGTGCTGCAGGCTCGTCACGGTTAACTACAGTCTGAGATCCAAACGCTCATTGACAGGTCAGCAAACAAAATACCAGGATTTAACTCGGTATCTAATAATTTAGACAAAATAAATTTGGTAAATCTGAATTCCGGTATATGTGAATGTTCTATATATCAGTTTGTTTGGGTACTCAAATATCATAATTCTTGCGCAATGCAAAAAAATAGTACCATAGATATTGTGAACTTCTTGTTTGATTTTCTCTTCTTATTCTTTCGTTTCTCTTTTTTCTCTCCTCTGTTTTCCCTCATTTCTTTTTTCCTCGTCTTTTCTCTTTCTTTCGATCTTATTAGAATATCAAGGTTAGATAACATAGTTCTGAAACTTAAATCGGAAAGCTCTATTTCTTAAATTTGAAGGGTTGTTTCAAATTAGTAAAGTAGAAATAAATAAAAACTATTTTTTATGAATGAAAACAGAAGAAAGTCCTAAACTAACAATTATTTTTGCATCAAATTGTTCAAATTAGTTAGTATCAAATTATTTCAACGTGAAGGTGATAATTTTGCAGCAACGCCTTTAATCAAAGAAAAAATATTGTAATTCATGTAGAGGGGGAAGGGTACATTTTAAATACAAATACTATCCATTAGGCACTAAAAAAAGAACAGCAATTCAGACGAAGAATTTTTGTTTATAAAAAGGAAATCATTCCGGTTGCATAGCAAAATCCATCGTCAAATCGTTGTATTGCCGTCCTGGCTGAGTGGTTGGCGCGCTGGCGTGGAAATTCTGTGTCCAAGGGGCACGGGTTTCAATCCCAGTTGTGACCAGTTATTTAGTTTGGGACGAGGGTCAGTGGTGTGACTCTGTAAGCTCAGCCAGATTCGACCCAGCTCTAAATGGGTACCTGGAGAAATCTAGGGAAGGTAAGCAGGAAGGGTGTGTGAAAGCACAGGATGGTTGGCCCCCAACCCCCCATTGCACGCCCTGGCTGAAGGGCCATGAAACGGAGATCAGCACTGCCGGTTTGGGTCTAGTGCCGTCTTACTTATTTACTAAATTTACAACACAATTCTGGCTTCTCCGAGCCTAAAGCGCAAATTAAGAGAGCTTGGTCTTGATTATGAGCAATTCTATGAATTCCTCTATGCTTTCTTGGCCCCTAATCCCCATTAAACCCTTTTATTTTCACTTTTACTTGCGTACAGCCTGTGTTTTTTTGTTGAAAAATTTTACCTCCTCCTCCTCTAAAAAAAAAATTGGGTAACGCAGTTAAATAACATTGTTCCATCAAATTCTAAAGCCGGAAGGGAGAGAAAGCCTTGAACTGCGTATCTGTAGCAGTCTAACCAGTCTTGACACGTTGGAAGGCATTCACACATTCGTGGTGGCTTTCGACAAACTGGACAATACATAGGGTGGCCATTTTTTCGTCCAGGTAGCTTTTTATTTCTGAACCAATACCAAGAATAATTGTATCTTGTATGGCTAAGATTGAATCTTGTATCAATTTGTCTATATATTTTCCATAAAGATTTTTAGCTTTATAGCTAACTTCAAAATATAGCAAAAAATATTAGGCAAATAAATTTGCTTCAGAAATAAATTTTCTTTGGCAATTTAAAATATTCACAAGCAATTCAAATTTGCTAAAGAAAATCCAGTACTTGTCAATTAAACTTGTTAATTTTGTGGAAACTCGCTGAAAAACGCATGCGTAAATCTTCCTGTCTTTATTCTTTTAGGATCAGAGAAATCGAAGACCTCCTCGTGGTGGATTTGGTATTGATAAACCGAGATTTGGTGGAGATTCACAATTTCGAACTAGAGGTAGTGTCACTAGAATCGCTGATCGTTTTATCTTCTTTTCTTTTTTCTTTTTTTAAATTCAAATTGGAAATTTAAATATAGCTGAGATTATATATTCCGTACAAACTTAACATTGATACAAAGTTATTTTATACATCCTACTGCACACATATGTGAGAAGAAAGAAGAATAATAGTAGTAATTAATGTAATACAACGTAAAGTGGGCAACTATTACAAGAATTTAGCGATGTAGGCAGACGCAATCTGCTGAAACGTGTTTCTAAATATAAAAAAAAAAATATAAAAAAAATAAAAAAAAATCTAGAGAGAAAAAATTATCCTGTCTAACTAATTTGGGAACAATGATTATTATTTTCATTAGGCTTAATAGCAAAATGTTAGTTTGACAACAAATATGGAGAAACTTTAAGAATGGATAATGGATTACTTCTTTTAAAAGTAGGATATACGCTTGTACGATGTCGTGAATAACCTTATCCATATATTTATCTATATGGCCTTTTCCTTATGCTTCTGTTTTGTATTTCTATTTTTTTCGTAGAAAACTAAGTTGGGACGAAAAACGTGTACTATTATCGCCTTGTGTCTAAGAAAGTTGCTTTCTATTTGAGTTTTCTGCCCAAGCTGGTCAGAAACTTCTTCAAAGGCTTAGACATAGAGTCCATTCCAAAACTGAGTCATTATTAACAATAATTAACTATTTGTTACCACCTTCATTTTAAAATGGTTCATAACTGTAAAAAAAAAAAAAATAAATTTTTTAGCTGAAAGTAAGGAGCGACATTAAAACTTAAAACGAACAGAAATTACTCCGTATATGAAATGGGTTGTCCCCTCCGCAATCCCTCGCTCTTTACGCTAAAGCTTTTAATTGTTTTAAAAAGTAGAATTGTGGCAAAGAGTCAAACTTTAGCGTAAAGAGCGAGGGATTGCGGAGGGGACAACCCATTTCATATACGGAGTAATTTCTATTTTTTGTAAATTCCAAATTTTTGTAAATTTTTAATTTTATTTTTTGTAAAATTCCACATTTTTGTAGATAGGAGCTTGAAACTTCTACAGCATGGTTCTCTGATACGCTGAATCTGATGGTGTCATTTTCGTTAAGATTCTACGACCTTTAGGGGGTGTTTCCCCCTATTCTCTTAAATAATGCAAATTTTCTCAGGCTCGTAACTTTTGATGGGTAAGACTAAACTTGATGAAACTTATATATTTAAAATCAGCATTAAATTGCGATTCTTGTGATGTAGCTATTGATGTCAAAATTCAATTTTTTAGAGTTTTGGTTACTATTGAGCCGGGTCGCTCCTTACTACAGTTCGTTACCACGAACTGTTTGATTCATGTTTAATGGAATATTTTATCATAAGTTTTATATTTCAAGTAAATCTCTTAGAAATTTATGTTGTAATTCAACAGAATTTTACTCAGATATAATTTTACTCATATATAATTCATAAATGGCTCATAACATAATTCGCTCTCTTCATTCTAAAATGGCTCATAACTGCAAATTTATGTTTAATGGAGTATTTTATCATATGTTTTATATTTCAAGTAAATATCTTAGAAATATATGTTGTAATTCAACTATATTTTGCTCAGTTCTATGGAAAAAACACAACATTTGAATCATTGACTAATGTTTCGTTTCAAATTTCTCAGAATTCACCAGAAAGAAAAACATAGAAAAAAAAAGTTAGAAAAAACACATAGAAAAACATAAAATAGAAAACAAGAAAATATAATATACAATATATACAATATACAAATATACAATAAAATAGAAAACAATCTAAAATAGATAACATAGAAAAAAAAGTTAGAAAAAACACATAGAAAAACATAAAATAGAAAACAAGAAAATATAATATACAATATACAAATATACAATAAAATAGAAAACAATCTAAAATAGATAACATAGAAAAAAAAAGTTAGAAAAAACACATAGAAAAACATAAAATAAAAAACAAGAAAATATAATATACAATATATACAATATACAATAAAATAGAAAACAATCTAAAATAGATAACATAGAAAAAAAAGTTAGAAAAACATATAGAAAACAAGAAAATATAATATACAATATACAAATATACAATAAAATAGAAAACAATCTAAAATAGATAACATAGAAAAAAAAGTTAGAAAAAACACATAGAAAAACATAAAATAGAAAACAAGAAAACATAATATACAATATACAAATATACAATAAAATAGAAAACAATCTAAAATAGATAACATAGAAAAAAAAAGTTAGAAAAAACACATAGAAAAACATAAAATAGAAAATAAGAAAATATAATATACAATATATACAATATACAAATATACAATAAAATAGAAAACAATCTAAAATAGATAACATAGAAAAAAAGTTAGCTTCAAAAAGGTAAAGAATATTCCCTCGTTGGGTCTACCCCTAGATCAAGTGCCCGATTCGCCGGCTCTTTTTCGATGTAGGTAAAAATTGTATGTTTCTAACTTACAAGTGTAGTACAAAGATTTGAAGGTGCTTGATTTTGAACCGGCACTTATCTTTGGTTTCGTCTTTGGTTAATTTTTGGTCTTTGGTTAATTATCTTTGGTTAATAGAATTTAAAGACAAGTGACGGATTTGTAATTAAGGATTACGTGTTTTCTGGTCTGTGACGTGTGGTACTTGTTGTGCTTGGGTGTGTTCTTTATAGTGTGTGGTTTTTTATGCATTGGGTTTGTGGCTTTTGGTGTGTGGTGTTAGGCCTGTATATTTGCTGTATTTGCTGTTATGTATGTGGATATATATGCGTAAGGTCATTGCTCTTTCCAGAAAAGGCTTGGAAAAATTGTTGTAAAAAATGCAATTTTCTGATTTTTCCTCCTTTCCCTTTCCAGAACATGTCCTTTGGTACCCTTTCTACAAGTTCAAGCTGTGTTGAACATGACACTTATCAGAGTTATGCAGGGGCGGGGATAGGAGAGCTTGAACCCCCTCCCCCCTTGAAATGTTTGTCCGACTCGTAAGAACGTAACAAAAATGAATATAAACAAATTTTCGACGCGTTTTTTAAAGATTTGTGTACCCCCTGGAAAAAAAACCTTTTGTAACCCCCCCCCCCCCTCGAAAAAAAATCCTTGATACAACCCTGCTTGAAGCGCACAAAATCTCTTTCAACCACTTGAATGAAGGGAGCTGTTCTCAAAATTATAACGTAATTAAATAGAAATTAAAGCGCGTGCATAGTATCAATTCCTGTTTATAATTGTAATGTTGATTGTTTATACTGTACGTATAGTTGTAAGTGCACTTGTAGTTTGTAAATGCTGTTTAGGATTGGAATCTGAAGTGAAACTATCACCAAAGATTTCTACTGTGTTATTCCTCTTTTTTTATAAGGTCTTTATTTTATAAGGATCTTTACGAGGTGGTATCTCAAGATCAAGTGGAACCCCTTCGTCTCAGCGAGTTTCTGGATACAGCGGCAGCTTCCGTGGCTCTTTCAATGACCGAAGAGGGAGAATTCGACATTGGGCTGACGATCGAACAGGAAGGGATCGACGTGACAGAGGTGGCTACGGAGCAAGAAATTTTCAAAGATAATTCAGATAAATTTTCTGTCATTTTCATGATTATAATTTTTTCTTAACACATGTTTTTATTCAAAGTTCCGTCAGTGTTCATAATTGATTTAAACTAGCCCTCACCTGTCCTCGTTATATTGTTGTAACCTCAATAACTGGCTATTGTGTTTTATGGAATTTATGTAATTTGCTTCGAAAAAGAATGAATTATGCCTCAAATTGTTGTGCTCAACTTCTCAGATTCTTTTTACTTCGACAAATCTTTCGACAAATTTCAATTTCTCAATTCTCAAATGTTTTGGACACGGGCAGAAGATCAAACAGGAAGGGATCGACGTGATAGAAAGAAATATACGGATACGGAGAAAGAATAAAATGATGGCTACGGAGAAAGAAATTTTCAAAGATAATTCAGATGAATTTCTGTCATTTTTATGATTACAATTTGTTCTTAACACCTGTTTTGATAAATGTATCACAGTTCATATAATTGACTTACCAATAAAGTGAAAATACCACTCGATGCCTCTTTTTATGCTCTTTACAAATATAATAATCGCTTCTATTGCAAATTCAAGTTTAAGCACTTTTTGACTTAACCTAACTATAAATAATTTTGGCACTGAGAAAATGTAGTATTATTTTGTCGAAAATTTACCGAGAAAATGGCGCTTAGAAAATGTAGTATTATTTTATCAAAAACGACCGCTTACTCATACTTCAATTGAAAATTTGTCATTTTTAAGAGCTCAAAAAGTGTTTAAATTTATATTTGCGATAGAAGCAATTACTATTTTCATAAAGAGCATAAAAAAAGGCATCGAGTGGTATGTTCACTTTATTCGTAAGTCAATTAATGAACTGTGATACATTTACCCCTGTTTTAGATAACTTCGAGGACCACACTGCCTTTCCTTGACGAAAGTATAACAGTTCAAAATAGGGATGAAACCTTTTAATCGACAGTGAACAGATATAAAATTTTTAACTGGATATTTCGAACACATATACAGTGTTCATCATCAACAGTAAAACTACTGCTTTTGTTTTACTGCTGATGATAAACACTGTATATGTGTTCGAAATATCCAATTAAAAGTTTTATATCCGTTCACTGTCGATTAAAAGGTTTCATCCCTATTTTGAACTGTTATACTTTTACCCCTGTTTTTGTTCGAGATATGTAGAATTTATATATATATATATATATATATATATATATATATATATATATATATATATATATATATATATATATATATATATATATAGAATTTATATATGTATTTGCTTGGAAAAAAGGTATTGACAGCAGTTAGAAGGAGTTTTTGTTGAGGTGTTAAACTTCCTGTGTCCCATAATAAGTCCTCCGAATGAGTCACCATATTTTCAGCTTGATAATCACTGAGCCGATTCAGTGCTACAGTTACCACATCAGCTTAAAAATGGCAAAGGGTCAGGAAGCGACAGCTTGCGGCCTGAACTTTTAAGTATGAAGCTCAAATTGGGTCGAACTGGTTCACCAAGTTCTCTCTCAGATTTGAGAAATTGAGATTGATGCAATTCTATGAGAGAACATCTTGTTCTTGTTCTGATTTGGTGTCCAGTTTCAGGGTACTAATTGAGGTATTTAATGAACGATAAACGGTATTATTGTTGATTTTATTGAATTTTTGAAGGCATCTGTTCGCAGAATTTGTTGTGGGAAATTCTATTATATTATGATTATCTCCCATAAGATTATCAGCCTCTTTGTTTAATTATGTGAAAACCAGCAATGTATCTTGCCGACTGATAATGGAAAACGTACCATTTGTTCAATGTAAATATTGATGACCATAAAGGATGTATTGTGTCCCCTGTGCTGTTACCTACTTTTATTGACTAGTTCTTCCGGTATGCAACTTAGCCGGTGGAATCCTACTAAATCAGAGCCATACCCTCTAGGATGGGGATTCCGCTGATGACTTAACACACTTAGTAAAGGATCAGCTGCAAAATACCGCAGCTCTCAAACTCAGCAGACCTAGTTTGACTTTTAATCAGGACGAAGAAAACGAAAGTCATCCGTAACAACGTTAAGTACGTAGCTGTTCCGCCTCGCAAAGTTGGTGCCGATGTTTTGGAGGAGGTTGAAGAACTTCAACATCTTGAAAGCATCATTAAATCTTAGGGCCTTGGGTGCTAAGCTACTACAGATATTGCTTGCGATGGAAATGCCTTTGACAGGTTAAGGAACTAATGGAAAAACTTTCCGCATTCCCTGATTCTTAAAATTAAGCTGTTTAACAGCAGTATCCTCTCGGTGATGTATGGATGCAAATTTTGGGCGATCTCCAAGCAACTTCAATAGCATATCCGGGGATTTGAAAATAATTGTCTCGGACGCGTTCTTGGCATTCAATGGCCAAATGATATCATCAAGGTTTTATCCTATGCAAAAAGAACAACCATTTGTCCTTGCCAATGCAAACGATGACTGCTTGGGAGGCATATTGGGCGAAGGCTTCTTTCCCCATGATGTTTAATATGGGATTACTCCGGAGTTAGAGAACGGGGACAAAAGATAGTGACGTTGGTCGGTACCACGAGAAGCATACTGCATTGTTGAAGTCATCTCTTGATTATCTGTGAAAGGGCACCTTATGCGCCAGCTACTGTGGGAAGACCAAAGTAAAACTAAACCAAACTATTAAGAGGGCTATCGAAGGAAGGGTTAAGACAACTCGTGCTCATAGCTGTTGCACTAGTCTATTCTACTAAAATGCCCATGAAAGCACAGAAGTAAATTAAGGTCGATCTTCTAATATTCTTTTCCCAAATTATGGATAACCTACTTTTTAATCAGACGCAACTATATATGAAGAAAAAATATTTTCTGACAATTAATTATTATCAGTTTCTTCGTTAATACATTTTATTACTTTACGTTCTGTGATCACCTGTAAATTTATATGCAATTCCTTATTGCACTAATTGCAGCAACTCTTGCATGTCTTTGGACACATGTCTGGATACAAACAAAAATGGAAACTGGGAAAAAATAATCAGGCTTAATGTGGAAATTTTTCTTCAATTACCTGGAGTCTCGCTAAAATTTGAAATCATGGATGGGATTTCAAGAATTTAGCAAAATAACCAAAAAATTACTTTCATGACGAAAGTAAAACAGTTCAAAATAGGGATGATACCTTTTTATTGACAGTGAATAGATATAAAATTATTTAACTGGATATTTCAAAACATATACAGTGTTCATCATCAGCAGTAAAACTCAGCAATAAAAGTTTTACTGCTGATGATGAACACTGTATATGTGTACGAAATATCCAGTTAAATAATTTTATATCTATTCACTGTCAATAAAAAGGTATCATCCCTATTTTGAACTGCTTTACTTTCGTCATGGAAAGGCAGTGTGGTCTTCGAAGTTATCTATTACTTTCATGATACCCTCCTAGACACGCAAAAGCATAGCAAATAGTACGATAAATTTTTTTGTAATAAGAACATGATTTCAAAATTAAAGGAAAAAATTGTGGTGTTCTATGCTAGCGATTAAATCTTGAAAAACCTGGCCTTATTCTTTTTTCTTTCTCTCTGGTTACAATTGACCTTTCGTAGCCCCGCCTCTTATTATCATAAGCAATATTTAATGCACGTGAAAAGCATACTCAGATTGTATCTTTTTCGTTCTGACCATTTTGACTAGAATCCTTCTGACTGCTGGTGTACTACTTGTCCCGGTGCACGAAACCTAACAACTAAAATGGCGATGACTTTTGACGATCTGTTACTTTTTCTTATCCTTTTAGTCGTTTACGCCTAAAACTGAATCATAGAAGTCTTATAGGATTTTGTTAAATTTCTAAATTAAACTGGACATGATTATCTCTTGAAAACATGTCAGATTATCAGGGAAAACCTTAAAAATTTTTATCCTCTAGAAACCAAGAAGAGATCTTGAAGATCGAATTTTTCTTATTCTTTAAATAAAGCTAATTGGAATTCTACGAGTCCGAGCTTAGTTACTAGATAAAATATCATGTTTTTAAGCCGATAAAATAAATCATTAATATGGCAAAGTAAATTCCTGGTGCTCAGACTCACTACTAAAACTATTACCTAGCCTACAAAAATGGTTGCTATTGTTCTTTTGTTCAAGTTGAAAAAAAAAAAAATTCATAAGTCTTGCCTGGTTTAAAGTTCAGTTGGTCGGTTTCAATTTCTTGTTATTAGTCTTATTCGTTTATGGTTTGTTCTCATTCTTCTCTCTCATTCATTCTTCATTATCTTTCCTTTACGGCCCGTTGTATTGTATTGCAGATCCTGTTTCCTTTTTAGATATTTTGTCACCATGTTTCGAACAACAGAACTTTTTGACATGATTTCTTTTCTATAGAGGGATTTTTAACATAAATTTTTTATATCCACCACTAAAAAGGATATCTTCCTATTATTAAAATTATGGCTGTCAGTACTTCTTTGAGAACTTAGACAAACTTTCAGCTGTATACTATCTTCCAGTGCTGTCACTTACTTGAAGTACTACCTAAGTAAAATTTTCCATTACTTGTACTTGTACTTAAGTAAAAACTCTAGGGTGTACTTATTACTTGATACTTAAATAAGATTACGAAATACTTATTACTTAAGATACTTTTAATGTACTTGTTTTTTCAAATACTTTACCTTTGACACGAAAATTTTATGTCTGTGTGCTTTGGCAATGTACAAGAAAACATCACCTTTATATTTAGATCAAACTCAGATATAGGTTTTGTGTGTGTGTGCTTTGGCAATGTACAAGAACATCACCCTTTAGATTTAGAGTAAACTCAGATATAGCTCCATGCTCTATTTTTGGATATGAAATAAGGTATTTGTTTTTGACGAAAAAAATTATAGTATGATTAACACTTGGTTTAATTTTTGTCTAAAGTTATATAACAAAGAAAATTGAAATTATATCACAGTTCACTGGTCGACAGTAAGCTAAAATCCCTTGTTTTGTGCTAAATGTTGCATACTGCAGTCCATTTGGGCTTATATTTCTGACATTAGTGTTTAAGTTTTGTTATCTCGTCAACCGAACCAGATTTCTACCATCTCATCATCTTCAGGACCGTATTATTGGTAAAACTACTGAAGCTATGAATCTTTGCCCATCTAAATGTTGTCTGCAATAAACAAGTCTAGGGAGTTCTATCTGGATCCAATGCAGTGGCATTTTGTCAAATTCGTTCCAGTAAATTCAGGTATTCAGACGAATCTGACTTCAGATTTGTCACTCCATTCATAAGTTATAGGCCCTACTAAATCAAACGAAAACTCAAAGACTTGAAACCCTCTTCCCCTCGCCCTATTTGATATAGGGTTTGTGATACCAGAACTTGAACCAGATCTTAGGCATCTTTTGTCTAGTTTTCATTCGGATCCGTTACTCCATTTGCCAGTTATACTAAATTAAACAGAAAACTTAAATTTTTCAGGAATTAAAACCAACTCCCCTTTGTTAAATTTGAGCTAGGGTCTTTATCTCAAAACTTGAAATGTGTCATGGTCTTAGGCCTCTTTGGTTCAACTTTCATACAGATCCATCTCTTTAGTTTCAAGTTACTCTGAATTAAACGAAAAACTGTTATTAGCAGGTAAAGCCCTCTCCCCCTGTTTTATTTAAGCTAGGGTCTTCATCTTTCAACTTGATGTGTCTTATGATCCTTGGCAACAAATCTGGCCATCAAAATTTTCATCCAAATCCAACCAGCTGTTCTCCCCCTATACGTGATTACACAGACGGACGGAAAGACAGACAGACGGACAGACGGATTTTGCAATGTCTTAGGTAGCCCTGTTGGCTCATTGGATCCGAAAAAAGGAAAACAATAGCATATCATCATCCAAGCATCATCACCTATTTGGATAGCGGAAAATATCCATCAAGATAGGTTTTTAAGATCTGTCGGTCTATCCGCCCGTCTGTGCAATGGAGTATAGCACGAGAACTGCCAGTCAGATATGTATTAAAATTGAACTATTTGAATTGAAATTGAGCTTAATTAGGGCAATGGGCCCTTAAGTGTTAAAAAAAATTCGAGTTTTTCATTTAATTCACTGTAACTTGCAAATGGAGAGATGAATTTCGATGAAAATTGAATAAAGATGCCTAAGAGTATGATATGTATTGAGTTCTGGGATGGAGACCCAATCTTAATTAGGGCGAGAGGGAGGGGGCTTTAAGTGCTAAAAAAGTTGAGTTAATTGTTTGACTCAGTTTAACTTGCAAATGAAGTAAAGGATCTCAATGAAAGTCAAGCCAAAGATGCCAAAACCATAAGACACATAATGTTTGGAGATGAAGACCCTAGCTTAATTAGGGGGAGGGGGCTATAAGTACTAAAAAAAGTTTTTCATTTAATTCAGTGTAACTTCCGAGAGATCGATGGATCTCAGAGAACAGTGAGCCAAAGTTGCCTAAGACCGTGACAGGCATCACGTTTTGAGATGAAAACCCTAGCTCAAATAGAACGAGGGGGAGTGGGTTTTAAGTGCTGAAAGCTTTTGGTTTAATTTAGTATAACTTGCAAATGGAGCAACGGATCCAAATGAAAGCTAGACCAAAGATGACTAGGATCAAGGCTCATATCGAGCTCTGATATCACAAGCCCTGTCTAAAATAGGGCGAGGGGGAGGGGGTTTCAAGTTTTAAGAAATTCGAGTTTTCCTTCAGTTTAGTAGGGCCTACAACTACTTCCACCCATGGCTTGCCCGAATCCTGGAAATAGCCCTTTTCCAAAATAAGTCAAATTGAAGCTAACCTTCAACCAAATATTCCATTCCCAGAGAGAAATTACTTTGTATGGCACATGTTATTTACCAAGTGACATACAGTTTTCGCAAATTCTGCCGGTCTGTCAGTCCCAGTCTTGCTAGTTTAGGCACTTCCAGATAAGCTAGGACGATGAAATTTGGCAGGCGTATCAAGGACCAGACCAGATTAAATTTGAAATACTTGTGTCCCCGATTCGACCATCTGGGGGGGGGGGAGTGGGAGGAAAAAAATTAGATTGGATCTTAATTAAATTTGATATTTAGAAGTATATCATATCTCAGAGCACTTACTTTAAATTCCCACCGGATCAGGTGACATTGGCGGGGGATACCTGAAATCTTGGAAAATGCTTAGAGTGGAGGGATTGGGATGAAACTTGGTGCGAAGAATAAGCACAAGTCCTAGATACATGATTGACATAAACAGAACGAATTCATTCTCTTTTGGGGAGTTGGGGGGGGGAGGGTTAATTCTGAAAAATTAGAAAAAATGAGGTATTTTTAACTTACGAAGGAGTGATCAGATGCTCTTGAATTTCATCGGATGAAATTTTGTATTTAGAAGGACCTCATAACTCAGATCTCATGTTTTAAATCCCGGCCGGATCCAGTGTCATTTGGGGGGGGGAGACCGGAAATCTTGAAATGCTTAGAGTGGAGTGATCAGGATGAAACTTGGTGGGAAGAATAAGCACAAGTCCTAGATACGTGATTGACATAACTGAAATGGATTCGCTCTCTTTGGGGGATTGTAGGGGGTGTTAATTCGGAAAAATTATAAAAATTGGAGTATTTTTAATTTAAGAGCGGGTGACCTTTCGTGAGGTATTCTTGAATTTGATATTAAGAAGGAACTCATGTCTCAGATCTCTTATTTTAAAACCGACCAGTTCTGGTGACATTGGGGGAGAGTTGGAGGGGGAAACCGGAAATCTTGGAAAACGCTTAGAGTGAGAGACCGGGATGAAACTTGGTGGGTAGAATAAGTCAATGTCGTAGATACGTGATTGACGAAACCGGACTGGATCCACTCTCTTTGGGGTAGTTAGGGTTTCCAGTGTCTTGGTGAGTTTGCTACTTCTGGACGTCCTAGGACAATGAAAATTGGTAGGCGTGTCAGGGACCTGCACAAATTGACTTGATGAAGTTGATTCCCCGATTCAAACATCTGGGGCTTGAATCCATATGAGCTCTTGGCTGAAGGGAGAGGAAAAATTAGAAAAATGAGGTATTTTTAACTTGCGAGTGGGTGATCGGATCTTAATGAATTTTGATATTTATAAGGACCTTGTGTCTCAGAGCTCTTATTTTAAATTCCGACCGGAATTAAGCCTCTGATTTTCCTTTTAAATTAATCTATTGATTCTTATAATTTTGCTAGAACTCATGCCATATGAGCTCTTGGCTCTTCCGACCTCGTCACAAGTGCCTTATGAGCCCTCAGATCTTGTTTCATTCCTTTTTTTTCAGAAGATTTTCGACTTAGTCTCATAGTTTTCGCAACTTCATGGCGTGAAAACAGCTGCTAGAAATAGATAGGTTGCAACTTCTGCCATATTGGCTTCTAGTATATTTAAATGTGTGCTTGCATCATGCCTGCGTCCCCCTAAAAGTTCTATTTCTTATGGCAATATTGGTTTGTCTTCTGTTGCATATGCAGACGATGTTCTTCTTGTTGCCTGGACTCGCCGTGGATTGCTTTTCAATTTTACTATATTAACCAATGAACAATCTATAAGTTTGGACTGTCAGTTAATGCGTCTAAATGTGAGTTTATTTGTTTTAATAGCCCTTATGCGGTCGCTCCATTCGTTGTTGAGGCTGCAATTCTGCCTTTTTCTTCTTTAGTTAGTTGGCTTGGTCTGTGTTTCGGCCCACCACTTTCCACTACCTTTTCATCCCTAGTGAATCAAGCCGTGAAAAACCTACGCGTCGTTTACGGAAAAATGTCCCCAAACAAAAGCCGTATTGCACCCCTGTGCTTTTGTTTTTATCAGGCATGGCTCATTTATTTCGTAAGAAAAATCGCCATACTCTACGTGCGGCTTATTTCAGATATTGCAAATTCCTCCTCCGGCTTCCTAGATGGCACCAAAACAGAAAAATAATTGCTCGATTTGGTTTAATAGATATGCCTTCTTGGATTTGGTCTTCCAGTGATGATTTATGTAAAAAGACTATCTACTTTATTCACATTTACGACCCTCTGCAGCCTTTTTTCCATATTGATACTGGTTAATTAGTCCATGTTGTCTTTTGTCAGTTTGATTTTTTTTTCTTGCTGTATATCGTTTTTGTTTTTGTTTATTTATAATACTCCGTTCTTTGTGTTTCTTTTATACTTTTACGGATAATAAAGTTCATAATTCATTCTTTCTGTAGTTTGACCAGCCGTATGGAACGCGTATGGAATCAACGTATGGAATATGTACATATTCCGTATGGAATATGTATGGAATCAACGGGCTTGCTGCAGGTCCGTGATTTTATAATATATGTTTGTAGGGAGTTTTACCGACCATCTGAATTGACCACACAGCAGCACGATACTCGGATACAAGGAAATATTGAGGTTCCTCGACTTGCTTCTAGTAGGTCTTCCTTTTCTCTTGTTTGTAGAGCTTACAAGCTTTGGAACAAACTTAAAAAGGTTATTAAGGATAGTGGTAATTCTAGCCAGTTTAAATCTGATTTACGTGTGGAGTTGCTCGGTAGGTATGCTTTCGAAACAGATTAATTATATTTTCAGTTGTTTTTGTTTTTTTTTTTTTTTAATGTGTTGTTCCAGGGTTTTATATTGTAGTGTTTCGTTTTTTTATTTTTATGTTGGTTTCTGTAAATGGTCTCATACTCCATATTCTTTTTCTTTCTTTCTTTTCTATTTTAACACATCCCCGCAAGATCCGCTTTTGTTTTCAAACAGTTCGTGGTAACGAACTGTAGTAAGGAGCGATCCGGCTCAATAGTAACCAAAACTCTAAAAAATTGAATTTTGATATCAATAACAACATCAAAAGAATCGCATTTTAATGCTGATTTTAAATATATAAGTTTCATCAAGTTTAGTCTTACCCATCAAAAGTTACGAGCCTGAGAAAATTTGCCTTATTTAGGAAAATAGGGGAAAATGCCCCCTAAAAGTCGTTGGATCTTAACGAAAATGCCACCATCAGATTCAGCGTATCGGAGAACCCTACTGTAGAAGTTTCAAGCTCCTATCTACAAAAATGTGGAATTTCGTATTTTTTGCCAGAAGACAAATCACGGGTGCGTGTTTGTTTGTTTTGTTTTTTTCCCAGGGGTCATCGTATCGACCAAGTGGTCCTAGAATGTTGCAAGAGGGCTCAACCTAACGAAATGAAAAGTTCTAGTGCCCTTTTTAAGTGACCAAAAAATTGGAGGGCATCTAGTCCCCTCCCACGCTCTTTTTTTCCAAAAGTCAACGGATCAAAATTTTGAGATAGCCATTTTGTTCAGCATAGTCGAAAACCATAATAACCATGTCTTTGGGGATGACTTACTCCCCCACAGTCCCTGGGGGAGGGGCTGCAAGTTACAAACTTCGACCAGTGTTTACATATAATAATGGTTATTGTGAAGTGTACAGACGTCTTCAGGGGGATTTTTTTTTGGTTTTGGGGGTAGGGTTGAGGGGAGCAGGCTATGTGGGAGGATCTTTCCCTGGAGAAATATGTCATGGGGGAAGAAAAATTCAATGAAAAGGGCGCAGGGCGCAGGACGAATCTGGTCACGTTAGAAAAAAATGTCAAATTCAGAGCTTAATATACAATGCTGGGCGTTCAGAGCCTTTCTATTATGGAGTATAATTTGAAAATAACACAACTATACGAGCGATAAAACGTATATACCACAACCATAACTCAACTAACGAAAGAACTGCTAAGAGATAACACAACTATAAAGCGAAAACAGGTGAAAACAAACGGGAACATAAACGAACTAAGAGGTGGAAGGGGCCCAGAGAAAAATATAATCCTTTTCCAATTTTGAGCCTAACTTCCGCAAAGGACTAATAATGTCAGAAGCCCCGAAATACCGAATTATTTTCTTTCAAACAGTTCGTGGTAACGAACTGTAATAAGGAGCGACCCGGCTCAATAGTAAACGAAACTCTAAATATTAGAATTTCGATGCTAAAATATACATCAAAAGAATCGGATTTTCATGCTGATTTTAAATATATAAGTTTCATCAAATTTGGTCTTTGTCATCAAAAGTTACGAGCCTGAGAAAATTTGTCTTATTTTAGAAAATAGGGGAAAACACCCCCTAAAAGTCACACAATCTTAACGAAAATCACACCATCGCATTCGGCATATCAGAGAACCCTATAACAAAATTTTCAATCTCCTATCTACAAAAATGTGGAATTTCGTATTTTTTGCCAGAAGACAAATCACGGGTGCGTGTTTATTTTTTTTATTATTATTTTTTTTTTCTTTTCCCCAGGGGTCATCGTGTCAACCAAGTGGTCCTAGAATGTTGTAAGAGGTCTCATTCTAACGGAAATGAAAAGTTCTAGTGCCCTTTTTAAGTGACCAAAAAATTGGAGGGCACCTAGGCCCCCTCCCACGCTCATTTTTTCTCCAAAGTCAACAGATCAAAATTTTGAGACAGCCATTTTGTTCCGCATAGTCAAAAACCATAATAACTATGTCTTTGGGAATGACTTACTCCCCCACTGTCCCTAGGGGAGGGGCTTCAAGTTACAAACTTCGACCAGTGTTTACATATAATAATGGTTATTGGGAAGTGAGTTGTTTTCAGGGGATTTTTTTTGGTTTTGGGGGAGGGGTTGAGGAGAGGGGGCTATGTGGGAGGATCTTTCCCTGGAGAAATATGTCATGGGGGAACAGAAATTCAATGAAAAGGGCGCAGGATTTTCTAAAATTACTATAAAAATTAACAATGAAAAAATAAAACTGGAAAAGTTTTTTTTCAATTGAAAGCAAGGAGTAGCATTGAAACTTAAAACGAACAGAGATTATTACGCATATGAGGGGTTCTAAAAATACTTTAGCATAAAGAGCGAGGTATTTAGGAGGAGATAAATACCTCGCTCTTTATGCTATAGTATTTTTAGTAATTTCAACTATTTATTCTACGGCCTTTCTGATTCAGGGGTCATTCTCAAAGAATCGGCACAAAACTTACGATTTAGTGTAAAGAGCGAGGTATTAACGAGGGTACAAACCCCCTCATATACATAATAAAAATTTAAGAATATAAAAGTTTGTTACGTAAGTTAATTCTTAAGTTACGTATATTTTTTACTAATAAAAAAATTTGTTAAAAATTAAAATTTATAGTTGCCTTTTTGTGTAACCGAAAAATTGCATGGCAACTAGGCCTCCTTCCCCATCCTTTATTTCTCAAAATCGTCTGATCAGAACTAAGAGAAAGCCATTTAGCCAAAAAAGGAATTAAAATGTAAATTTCATTTTAATAATTTATGTGTGGAGAGCCAAAATCAAACATGCATTAATTCAAAAACGTTCAGAAATTACATAAAAAAAAAACTAGTTTTTCCAACTGAATGTAAGGAGCGACATTAAAACTTAAAAGGAACAGAAATTACTCCGTATATGAAATGGGTTGTCCCCTCCGCAATCCTTCGCTCTTTACGCTAAAGTTTGACTCTTTACCACAATTCTGCTTTTTAAAACAATTAAAAGCTTTAGCATAAAGAGCGAGGGATTGCGGAGGGGACAACCCATTTCATATACGGAATAATTTCTGTTCGTTTTAAGTTTTAATGTCGCTCCTTACTTTCAGTTAGAAAAACTAGTTTTTTTTTATGTAATACAACTATATAGAAATGATTATTTTCAATATAATTGTTCTGCTACTACTGCTACTATTTCCTAGGCTATTTTTTATTTTTTCCTTTGTTCTTTTTTTTTCTTGCACTGAGAAATTCTTGTTACCTATAGTATTCTTTTTTAACTCAACTAACATATATTCAGAATTTGTTTTAGCTATTCTGTTCATATTTGAAGTGTTTTTCTGTAGTGGTTCAGTGAATTTGTCTTAGCCGACCCAAAAACAGACATTTTCGGTTTGAAGGAACAACACAAATTGTTTCAGACAGCATTAAAAATCTTTAAACATAGTAATAGAAAAATAATATTACGTGGTGTAAGAATAGGGTAACATTAAAATAATAAAATTTTTGAAGCTTTTTTTCCAGGCTAGAGCTTTTGTTTTTGTAAATAAAACTGAAATTTTTTGCTAGTGTACGAAAATTGTCTCTTTTATTATTGTATATTTACCAAGCCGGGATTTTGAATAAAGACCTTTTTTCAAAATACGAAATCATGGCAAAGAATCTACTTCACATAAGCCATATTCCAGGCATTCGATTGCTTTGTAACAAAGGTATAATACTTTGATTTAAAATGAAATAGAAGTCTTATTTGACAATTTTTAGTATGAATTGGTAATTTATTTTTAAGTCAGTAAATTTTAATGACTTAGGCTAGCTTACTATTTAAAATGAATTTGCTATGACAATGAAAATTACCTGATATAGAGATCAGCTAGGTCAGTCAAGTGCAATTTTGCCTTGGAGTGCTAAAGTTATTTGGCAAATATTATTGATGTAGGATTCCAGGATTAAGGAGATGAAAAAATGAGGTCCTTCTGTTGTGACTTGTGCTACTATCTGAAATAAATTGGGTAAATGTTTACTTTCATTCCAAGAGCTCTAAAGTGCATATAACTGCATCTAGCAAGATTCTGATGTTTGCTTACTGTTTCTTTGTCATTATTAAAATGACAAGACAACCAGAAATCCATTTCTGGTTGAACCTCCTCTTCCATGGGGCAAATTAAAAATGCATAAAGTAGGCTTGCTTACTGGTAACATTACCTATGGAGCAAAGCTTTTTAGTCCATGAGCCCTGTAGGGAGTAGGGTGAAGTCTGTATTCTATATTTAGGCCTATTTAATTAACCTTGTTTATATTTTTTTCTAGTTTCATTGCTCTTTGTTGAATAAATATAGAATATAGACCTTGCCCTGCTACCCACAGGGAACATGGACTAATATGCTTTGCTCTATAAGTAATGTTATCTGTAAGCAAACCCACTTTATGCAATTTTAGTCTTGTTAGAGGGGATTTTAGAAACCTAAAAAATGGATAGGGTAAGGTGACCAGTACTGGGACATTTCAATAGCTCTGCCTATTCTGGGACAGAATCTTTGGTTGGATTGCAACATGTCCAATACTGGGACAAAGACAACAGGTTTTTTGGAAGCAACCCAGAAAAATGTATGGATTGGGTGTCAAGATCTTTGAGTCCCAGTATTGGGTGTTTAAGTCTTTTGTCCCAGTTGATTGGACATGTTGTAATCCAATCAAACATTC
Source organism: Artemia franciscana (assembly GCF_032884065.1). Lineage (NCBI taxonomy): Eukaryota > Metazoa > Arthropoda > Branchiopoda > Anostraca > Artemiidae > Artemia > Artemia franciscana. Next base: position 32,275,624 of record NC_088874.1, read on the forward strand.
TGTCCCAGAATAGGCAGAGTGATCAAAGTATCCCAGTACTGGTTGTCTTACCCTATGCTTCTTGGTAAAATTCTAGTCCATTGGCTTCTTGGTATCTTGGAAAATTGTTGGGCCAGAGAATTGAAACTTTCAGGGATGTGTCTACAGGCTAAAGTATATCCCAGGAAGTTATTTTGAGGTCCCTAACCATACCCCTTCCCCCTCCTCTATATAATGCAGCTTTTTGTGCATTACAGCTTATATTTTGGTCAAATTTGATCCTATATTATATTAAAAGTGTAAATCCTTGCTTACTTTAGAAAAATTCAACTTTTGACTGTTTTTTAAGCTACTATATTCCATAATTAGTTCACCAGCATTGAAAAACAATTATTACCTTTTATGGTATAGTTCAAAATGAAATGTAGGCATTTAAACACACCCCCTGTTTGAAATGTCTTAGCTTTAAATGGCTTTACACAGGGGTAAAACAGGTAAGACATTGAACTTTTAAGGGGCTTCTCACTCAAAATTATGATTCTTTGCTACAATTGGGCAAGGCTTATGTTATATGTGTGTCAATAGCATCTATTTTGTAAATCATAACAGCATAGAGAAAGTCAATTTCTTCAAGAAGGCCCAATAATGGATCTTAGAAACCTGAAGAGAGGCAAAACAGAAATTTAGTGGGAAAAATAAGCACAAGTCCTAAATATGTGATTGACATAACTATAATAGATATGCTCTCTTTGGGGGGGGGGGGGGGTTAATTCAAAAAAATTAGAAAGATGCATTTGTAACTTACAAACAAGTGATCAGATCTTAATGAAGTTTGATATTTAGAAAGATCTTGTGCTTCAGAGCTCTTATTTTAAATCCTGACCAGATCCAGTGACATTGAGGGGAGTTGGATGGGGAAACTGGAAATTTTGGAAGACATGAAAATTGAGGTATCTTTATCTTGCAAATGGGTGGTTGGATCTTAATGAAACTTGATATATAGAAAGATCTTATGTCTGAGATGCTTAATATAGATGCTTATACAGAAATTACTCTATATATGAAAGGGTTTTTTCCTCCTCAACACCCCACTTTTTACACTAAAGTTTGACTCTTTCTGTTAACTTTACTTTTTAAAACAGTAAAAAACTTTAGTATAAAGAGCAGGGTGTTGAGGAGGGAAAGGCCCTTTCATATACAGAGTAATTTCTGTTCATTTTAAGTTTTAATGTTGCTCCTTACTTTCAGTTAAAAACACTTTTTTTATTTAATTTATACCATATTTTATAAATATATGTTTAGAATTACCAAAATAAACCAAAAATAAGCCCTTAATAAACATTAATTACAACACAACTATCCAGAAAAGAAGTTTTACAAAGGAAAGTAAAGAACCATATTAAACTTAAGACAAGCTTCAACACATTCCTATAATATTTAAAGCTCAATGTTTTGTGAGAAACCAGGAAAGGAAAATATATAATTAATGAAAAAAATCAAATAATTGAGAAAATGAGAATTTTGTCAGCCAGTAGCAAAATATGAAGACAAAAATCAAGCAAATATTTTGACAAGGACCTCCAAATAATGGAAGTGTTTTCAAACAAACTGAAGTGGTGAGGGTTATTGTGCATGTGTTGGGCCAAGGCAGAATCAAAATTCTTGGGCCTTTGGTGCAAACTATGACTTTGTTGATTGAATATTTATGTTTCAACAACCCCTTCTCCCAATTGTTGGCGTTTTACCAATATAGAAGATTTAGAAATGTTACACACTCCTTAAAATCTAAAAACTGGTATTTTTCACATTTCTAAATCTCTTTCATAGGGTGGTATCCAGGAAATTTTCAGGGGGGATACCCTTTAGCCCTCCTGGATATGGCTTGTTTTTTTCCTAGCCTATTTGAATTTAACAATGAAAGATTGTATTAATTTTCTCACAACCTCCCACATATTTACATTCTCATTAAAACAAACAGTCTTCTCAATATTTGAACTCCACATTAATTACTCTTTTGAATACCGGATGACACATGGAAAGGTAATTACAAGTGACATAACAATTCCCCTGGAAGCCAGAACAGCTTTCTAGGATCTGAAAGGAGCTTTTGATGAAGTTATAAGGTATTTTAGCATTCTTATTTTTAATATATTTGTCAGAAATTTTTTAAAAATTTAACGTTACTTCTTTGTTTTCACTTGAATAATCCATGTTTATGGCACTTGATATTAACCAAGTAACATATAGCACTTGCAAATTCTGTTGTTCTGTTGATTGTGCTCAATAATGATTCTTAAAAACCTAAAAAGAGGCAAAACAGATCTGTTAATAGGATTCTTTACTTTCCTTTGTAAAACTTCTTTTCTGGATAGTTGTGTTGTAATTAATGTTTATTAAGGGCTTATTTTTGGTTTATTTTGGTAATTCTAAATATATATTTATAAAACTGTGGTATAAATTAAATAAAAAAAGCAAGTGTTTTTAACTGAAAGTAAGGAGCAACATTAAAACTTTAAATGAACAGAAATTACTCTGTATATGAAAGGGCCTTTCCCTCCTCAACACCTCACTCTTTACGCTAAAGTTTTTTACTGTTTTAAAAAGTAAAGTTAACAGAAAGAGTCAAACTTTAGCGGAAAAAGTGGGGCGTTGAGGAAAAAACCCTTTCATATACAGAGTAATTTCTGTATAAGCATCTATATTAAGTATCTCAGACATAAGATCTTTCTATATATCAAGTTTCATTAAGATCTGACCACCCATTTGCAAGATAAACATACCTCAATTTTCACATCTTCCAAGATCTCTGGTTTCCCCATCCAACTCCCCTCAACGTCACTTGATCTGGTCGAGATTTAAAATAAGAGCTCTGAAGTAGAAGATCCTTCTAAATATCAAACTTCAGGTAAAATTAGTGCAAACAGTATTACTGGCTTTCATATAAAGTGAATATACCACTTGATGTCTTTTTTCATGCTGTTTTAATGCAAATATAATAATCGCTTCTACTGCAAATTCAGATTTAAGCACTTTTTGACCTCTTAAAAATGACCTATATATGGGGTCATTACAAATCTGTAATAGTTTAGAAACAAGTTTGGGCTATATATTTGCACATCAAGGGGGGGGGGTAAAGCATAGCATATATTAAATACATAAACTAACTATTGCTGTATTTTTTTTATGTGTTTGTGCTGTTGCACTGGTGATTTCTCTTCTCATTAAAATTCGATGTGCAGAAACACATAAAAAAAAAAAAAAAAAAAAAAAAAAAAAAAAAAAAATACAGCAATGATTAGTTTACGTATTTAATATATGCTATGCTTTACTCCCACCCCCCTGATGTGCAAATATATATCCCAATTTTGTTTCTAAACTATTACAGATTTGTAATGACCCCATATATAGGTCATTTTTAAGAAGTCAAGAGGTCAAAAAGTGCTTAAATCTGAATTTGCAGTAGAAGCAATTATTATATTTGTAAACAGCATTAAAAAGGCATCAAGTGGTATATTCACTTTATATGACAGCCAGTAATACTGTTTGCACCAATTTTACTGAACTTCATTGAGATCTGATCACCCATTTGTAAGTTACAAATACATCTTTCTAATTTTTTTGAATTAACCCCCCCCCCCAAAGAGAGCGTATCCGTTACGGTTATGTCAATCACGTATTTAGGACTTGTGCTTATTTTTCCCACTAAATTTCTGTTTTGCCTCTCTTCAGGTTTCTAAGAATCATTATTAGGCCTTCTTGAAGAAATCGACTTTCTCTATGCTGTTATGATTCACAAAATAGATGCTATTGACACACATATAATATAAGCCTTGCCCAATTGTAGCAAAGAATCATAATTTTGAGTGAGAAGCCCCTTAAAAGTTCAATGTCTTACCTGTTTTACCCCTGTGTAAAGCCATTTAAAGATAAGATGTTTCAAACAGGGGGTGCGTTTAAATGCCTACATTTCATTTTGAACTATACCATAAAAGGTAATAATTGTTTTTCAATGCTGGTGAACTAATTATGGAATATAGTAGCTTAAAAAACAGTGAGAAGTTGAATTTTTCTAAGGTAAGCAAGGATTTACACTTTTAATATAATATAGGATCAAATTTGACCAAAATATAAGCTGTAATGCACAAAAAGCTACATTATAGAGGAGGGGGAAGGGGTATAGTTAGGGACCTCAAAATAACTTCCTGGGATATACTTTAGCCTGTAGACACATCCCTGAAAGTTTCAATTCTCTAGCCCAACAACTTTCCAAGATACCAAGAAGTCAATGGACTAGAATTTTACCTGCTTCTCTAATAATGACAAATAAACAATATGCAACCATCAGGATCTTGGTAAATGCAGTAATACACACTTTAGATCACTTGGAACAAAAGTAAACATTTTCCATAAGTTGGTTCTGGCAATGGAAATTGCCTTTATTAGAGGTAAGATAAGTCAGTTAAACAGAACTTTACCTTACATTGCTAAAATTGTTTTGCAAATATTGTTGATTTAAGGTCTTTGTATTAAGGAGATAAAAAAAAATAAGCTAGGCTACCATTATGACCTCAAAATTTCAAACTTCTGAATACTGCTAAGTTTTTTGATAGCATACTATGATATTTTAAACTATAAGCAGTTTAAAAATCATAAAATTATAGCAATTCATATAACTGTCATACCAATAGAGTGAATATACCACTCTATGCCTTTTTTTTATGTTCTTTGCAAATAAAGGCTAATAATCACCCTCTACCATAAATTCAAATTTAAGCACTTTTTAACCTAACCTTATCTATCCTTATTATAAATAATTTTAGTACTGAGAAAATGTAGCATTATTTTTTCAAAAATAATAGAAAAAGATGGATAGATAATCAAATCGGGTAAAACAACTTTATCAAGTCAATTTGTGCAGCTCCTTGACATGCCTACCAATTTTCATCATTCTAGCACGTCCAGAAGCTCCAAACTTGCCAAAGCACTGAACCCCACCACCTAACTCCACCAAAGAGAGCAGATCCAGTCTGGTTACATCAATCACGTATCTATGACATTTATAAGCGTTTTCCAAGATGTGTGGTTTCCCCCTCCAACTCCCCCCAATGTCAAAAGATCTGGTTGGGATTTGAAATAAGAGCTCTAAGACATGAGTTCCTTCTAAATATCAAATTTCATTAAAATTCGGTTACCCATTCTTAAGTTAAAAATACCTCAATTTTTCTGATTTTTCCAAATTAACAACCCCCAGCTCCCTCAAAGAGAATGGATCCATACCAATTATGTCAATCTTGTATCTATAACTTGTGCTTATTCTTCCCATCAAGTTTCATCCTGATCTCTCTACTCTAAGGGTTTTCCAAGATTTCTGTTTCCCCCCTCCAACCCACTATGTCCCTGGATCTGATTCAAATTGAAAATGGAGTATCTGAGACATAAGATTCTTGTATTTATCAACTTTCATTAAGATCCAATCACCCATTTGTAAGATACCTTGATTTTCATGTTTTCTAAGAATTCCAGTTTCCCCCTCCAACTCCCTTCAATGTCACTGGATCTGGTTGTAAAATGAGAGTTCTAAAGCACAAAATCCATCTAGGTATCAAATTTCGTTAAGATCTGATCACCCCTTGTAAGTTACAAATACCTCATTTTTTCTAATTTTTCCAAATTACTAACTACCCCCCCCCCAACTCCACCAAAGAGAACGGGTCCCATCTGGTTATGTCAGTCACCTATCTTAGAATTGTGCTTATTATTTCCACCAAGTTTCATCCTGATCTCTCTGCTTTAAGCATTTTCCAAGATTTCTGCCCCCCCCCCCTAATGACACTGGTTCCGGTCAGGATTTAAAATAAGAGATCTGAGTTTTGAGGTCCTTCTAAATATGAAATTTCATTAAGATCTGATCACTATTTTGTAATTCAAAAATACCTCATGTTTTCTAGTGCTTCAGAATTAACCCCCCCCCCCACCAACTACCCCAGAGAGAGCGAATCCATTCCAGTTATGTCAATCCTGTATCTAGGACTTGTGCCTATTTTTCCCACCAAGTTTCATCCTGATCCCTCCATTCTAAGCATTTTCCAAGATTTTAGGTTCTGCCCTCCCAACTTCCCCTTCACTGGATCCAGTCCGGATTTAAAATAAGAGCTCTGAGACACAATATCCTTCTAAACATCAAATTTCATTAAGATCTGATTACTCCTTCATAAGTTTAGTTCATAATTACTCCTTCATAATTTAGGTTCTACCCTCCCAACTTCCCCTTCACTGGATCCGGTCCAGATTTAAAATAAGAGCTCTGAGACACAATATCCTTCTAAACATCAAATTTCATTAAAATCTGATTACTCCTTCATAAGTTAAAAATACCTCATTTTTATTTAATTTTTCAGAATTAACTTTCCTCCCCCAACTCCCCCAAAGAGAACGGGTCCGTTCCGTTTATTTCAATCATGTATCTAGGACTTATGATTATTTTTACCACCAAGTTTTATCCTGATCCCTCCACTTTAAGCATTTGCCAAGATTTTAGATCCGCCCAACTCCCCCAAATGTCACCAGATGTGGTCGAGATTTATAATAAGAGCTCTGAGACACGATATCCTTTCAAAAATCAAATTTCATTAAGATCCAATCACTCCTTTGTAAGTTAAAAATACCTCATTTTTTCTGAATTTTCAGAATTAACCCTCCTCCCCAACTCCCCCAAAGAGAGCAGATCTGTTCCAGTTATGTCAATCATGTATGTAGGACTTCTGCTTATTTTTCCCACCAAGTTTCATCCTGATCCCTTCATTCTAAGCATTTTCCAAGATTTTAGGTTCCCCCCGAACTCCCCCCAATGTCACCGGATCTGATTGGGATTTAAAATAAGAGCCCTGAGACGCAATATCCTTCTAAACATCAAATTTCATTATGATCCCATCACCCATTTGTAAGTTAAAAATGCTTCATTTTTTTATCTTTTCTGAATTAACCAACCCCCAACCCCCCCCCCCCCAGATGGTCAAATCGCGAAAACAACTATTTCTAATTTAATCTGGTCCGGTCCCTGATATCCCTGCCAAATTTCATTGTCCTAGCGTACCTGGAAGTGCCTAAAGTAGCAAAACCAGGACAGACAGAGAGACCAGCAGAATTTGTGATTGCTATATGTCACTTGGTTAATACTAAGTGCCCTAAAAATGGTACTATGAGAGCATATTCTTTATAAGTGAAAACCAGCAAATGAGTAAGTTAGGCTATGTTTAGGCTTTTGGATATGGTTAGCCAATGATTTGACATTAGTATTAAACATTTGAAACAACTAAGCACAGAGTTCTTTGTAATGAAATCCATATTTGTTACATACTTTATTACAACAGTTAGATGCTTTGGACATTACTGCAGATAGTCAGAAGGCCAAATTTTTCCAATGGCTGAAAACCTGTACATAAAAATTGTATTTACCAGTTCTTCTGTTAACTCTTGACTGAAATATCTTATGGGTGTTGTTGTGTTGATTCATAAGAAAACAAAGAACTGATGCATATCAGTATTGCATGTTTCCTGTTCAACATGATAGTTAATAAGATTATAATAGTTTGCTATAAGAGTATAGACTGGGTAATTTTAACCTTATTTGATCTCTCATTGTAGGCCATTTTAAGCATGCAAAATATGGAGTCATTGTGTTGTCCTATGCTGAACCCTTTCAAACAGTAGCAGGTCAGTTTTTTTCTAAAGGGTCCTGAACAATAATTCTGTACTCCAATGATGACTACTCCAAGTATTTATTGGTGGTTAAAAGAGCTGGCAAGATTAAAACAGCTGGAATTTTTTTTTAGTGTCACATAGTGCACTAATGGCAGGTCTTGATGAAATTTGGCCTATTTAAACTTTCACATGATAGGTTGAAACATGTTACCTTCAATTGTCTTAAATTGCAGGTAGGAGCAATCTAAAGGTTACTCCTTTTAGAGCTCCAGAATGATGACATTACCTTAAATTGTAGCTTAGAGCAATCTAAGGATCTCCTGACATGAGCTGTATTCACATGAGCTGTGTTCAAAGTTTTTTAGTAACCAGGTGCTGTTGCATGATCAGTAGCATTCCAATTGTGTTTACACTCTCTAGAGGACCATTTGGCATTCAGCCTTCATTTGAAAACATCAATCAATTCAGCAGTAACTGTTTCATTAGATAGTTTGTTCCAACTATTGACAATTCATGATGAAAAGAAGTGAGTGCAGACTCTAGATATGGTAGACTGCTTGACAAGTTTTAGGTGATGACCTCTAGTTCTTGAGTTGGGACCAGCAGTAGAGAATAATGCAGGAAGAGTATTAGCCTTCATTAACTAATAAGCTAAAATGATATCCCCTCTATTTCTCCTGTAAACAAGTATAGAGAGATTCAGCTTTGTAGTCTTGTCGGGTATGAAAGCTCCTGCATGCCAGATATCTTTTTGGTGCGTGTCTCTGCATATGTTCTAAAACGTTTATGTCTTTTTAAAACACAGGGAGGCAAGAGACATTCCAACTTCAAGCTTAGGAAGATTGATGACTTCTTAGCATGAGTGCTGAATTTTAGCTTGTTGTCAATAGTGACACCAAGACCTTGTTCATTATTTACAGAGGAATGGGGGCTGACCTAAGAAAAAGTAAGAGTGACAAGAATTCAGTTTATTCAGAGTCTTAGCTCTCACTAAATTACTGGCTAAATTGGTATTTCCACTATTTCTCCTGTAAACAAGTGTAGGGAGACTCAGTTTTGATAGTCTTGCTGGGTATGAAAGCTCCTGTATACAGGATATCACTTTAGTGGCACGATATGGCACTTGGCAACATCGAATTTAAGAAGCAAAGTCTCAGCCCAATGACCCAGCAGTTGAAGATTATTTTGTAGAAGGGCATGATCTTCCCATGACAAGGCTGGTCCAAGAAGCTTTTGGTTGTCTGCATAGAGGGTTGATTTACTGCTGATAATGGAAGGAGCATCATTGATGAAGATATTAGATAGTGTAGGACCCAAAATACTTCCCTGAGGAACTCCACTAAAACATGGGTAGAGAAAGAAAGGAAACAATTATCACAGTCATCAAATAACTGAAAACATTGATATCTCAAGTAAAGAAAGTCAAGGATTCACTGCAGAGATTTCTCTTCAAGGTTGACTGCACATTATTTAGTTGCAAGTTGCTTGTGACAAGCTTTATCAAAACCTTCAGTAAAGTTAAGCAGAATCATGTCAGCAGGCACCCCCATATCAAGCAACTTGGTGATGTGATCATATGATTCAAGGATTCACTGCAGGGATTTCTCTTCAAGGTTGACTGCACATAATTTAGTTGCAAGTTGCTTGTGACAAACTTTATCAAAACATTCAGGAAAGTTAAGCAGAATCATGTCAGCAGGCACCTCCATATCAAGCAACTTGGTGATGTGATCATATGATTCAAGGATTCACTGCAGGGATTTCTCTTCAAGGTTGCCTGCACATAATTTAGTTGCAAGTTGCTTATGACAAACTTTATCAAAACCTTCAGGAAAGTTAAGCAGAATCATGTCAGCAGGCACCCCCATATCAAGCAACTTGGTGATGTGATCATATGATTCAAGGATTCACTGCAGGGATTTCTCTTCAAGGTTGACTGCACATAATTTAGTTGCAAGTTGCTTGTGACAAACTTTATCAAAACCTTCAGGAAAGTTAAGCAGAATCATGTCAGCAGGCACCCCCATATCAAGCAAATTGGTGATGTGATCATATGATTCTGGTGTCAACAGATCTTCCTTAAAAAAAGCCATGTTGTGAACTGTGCAAAACATTATTTGGTTTAATATGTTTTAAACTGTAGGATCAATTATTCTTCCAAGGCCCTTATAATTGTGTAATTATTATATATTTATTATATAATTATATGTTATTATATGTTAATTATATGTTATAAATTGTAACCAAATTCCTTATACTCTTTCCAAATACTTAGGTTGCTTTTCTGAAAGCAAAACTCAACCCCTCTGAAGCTCCAGATATAGCCCTAGAATATGCAAAAAAATGCCAAAACAATGAGATTCTTACTTTATAATATGGAGCATATTTCTATGAATCAGATTATTATGTTTTCTTCCATTGGTATCCATATTTTAATCATCTAAACATTTTTGCCCAAAAGTTATATTGCAGTCACTTAAGCAAAATAGTTTTTACCAGGTCAAGAATGTAAGAAACTGATCTGACAAAGAAGACATGACATGCTATAGATAAAATAGCAGATAAACATATTATTTAGGGCTATATTGTTGGTCAAATGCTTCACATAAGGGCTATGTCTAGGGCCAGGAGGGTGGGTAATGTGTGTTGTCAGAAAAGCAACCTTGATATTTGGAAAGAGCATAAAATAAGGAATCTAATGGTACAATTATTATTACCATGTTTTCTTTAGATTAAATAAAAAAACAAGTTTTTAACTGCAATTAAGGAGCAACAATAAAACTTAAGATGAAAATAAATTATTCCATATATGAAAGGGGTTGTCCTCTCCTCAACACCTCGCTCTTTACGCTAAAGTTTGACTCTTTCTCACAACTCTACTTTTTAAAACAATAAAAACTTTAGCGTAAAGAGCAAGGCGTTGAGGAGGGGACAACCCCTTTCGTATATGAAATAATTCTGTTTGTTTTAAGTTTATTGTCGCTCCTTACTTGCAGTTAAAAAGCTTGTTTTTTTTATTTAATTTCTGAACGTTTTTAAATTAATGCAGATTTTGCTTTTGGGCTCAATGCATGAATAATTAAACCATATCTGCATATTAATTTTTTCTGCTAAATGGCTTTCTCATAGAAAGCCATTTTTTTTTTATAAAAAAAGGGTGGGGGAGGTGGGTGGGATATATAAAGACTTGATAAAAAAATTCAAGTTCATAGAACTGTACTAATATGGAGACTTTCAAAGGCTGATAATTGTAAATGCTTGTAAGCTATGAAAAGAAAATGGAATGTTTTTGCTTCAGATTTTGATTCTTTATGGATTTAAATAAAGATTTTTGATTAAAAAAAATTATCTCCTATTTTCTTGATATTAACTTGAAGAGGCAACAAATCTATCAAAGAAAAAAATTATCCTAACTTTGATAAACAGTGCAGTTTTAGTTTCATCAAGGAAGAAGTTTTGATTTTATCCCTTAAAAAGAAAAAACTGTTGAATTTTTCAGATTTTACCACTATTCTTCATGCATTGTTCAACTGTAAAGAAATCTTAAATTTTTTAATTCATTGCCAGCGGAAAATTGTTATGTGTATATTATATATTTTATCCTAGTGTGGTGTTTAGCCATAGGTGGGGGAGGGGCATTGGTGTTACCAAGGGGAGGGTGGTTAAGGATGACCTGCCTAGAGGAAAAGAGGACATAAATGCCTTCTTGTTTTTGGTTTTTAATCCTCTTTCTCTTTAAATTAAAGTAAATCTACCAAAAGATAAACATGGGAAAAACTCCCTTAAATCATGCTAAAAGAAAAACTCCTCATAGCACTTGTTTTTCCTCCTCCAGGAAATTCCCCCTGTAGCTCTCTTGAGGTGAGGATGGGAAGGAGCAGGGTATCAACTTTCTTTTACTAATAAATACATGAAAATTCTAAAATAAATGTATAAGAAATAAATAAATATATGAAAATATGTGATGTAAACTCATAATTCTGAAAGTGTAAAGGCTAAGTGAGGATCTCCTCCTTAACAAGAAAGTGATTTTGTGCCCAATACCTTGACAAAACAAGGAGTTTTGGCTTTTTTAGATTCTGGCTGTTTGTTTTTTGTTTGTTCGTTTTTTAGGGTTTTATTTTACACCTGCAAATCACATAAAATTCATAATTTTTTTTTCCTTTTTATCTGTGTAAGTTACAGCTTTGTCTTTACCCCAACTTCAAATAGTTACAGGAATCAATTTCTCCCGGAATTTTGCTTCCTCCCAAGCATTGTCAGGAATCCACACAAAACTAGAAGTCAAAGATGGGGTTGCTGTCATCAGATTTGACTCTCCAGACTCGAAGGTATTTTAGATTACCTTTTAGATTGATGTGTGTTTTTTTAGATTGACGTGTTCTATTAGTCAAACTAGTAACCATAGCGTGTGCCTTGCCTAAATATCAAATTTGTGTTTGATGTTATAGTATCTTTATCATAAAGCTACAAAGGATGAATGAAGCCGCACTCCCCCCACCCCCCTTCATGTATGGTTTCCATAGCAACAGTGCATGCTAAAATTGATGTATATTGTTACCTTGACAGAATTGAAGTTGATGCTTCTTTTCAATGCTTGCAAAATTAATAATAGTTAATAATAATAATAGTTAATAAAATTAATAATTATAGTAATGTATTTGTAGTTGCTATACAAACACTGAGGAAAAGTGAGTAAAAAAATAATAACAAACAACAGCAACAAGCATACAACAATAGTATGAGTAGACAAACATTTCAATTAGCTGTTGATGTGACCCCATTTTTTCTGTGACTAGCAAAATAACCATCTGCTCCCTCCTATACTGTGAAAAACGCTTTTTTATGTTTTTTTTTCATACTTCTGGTTGAACTGTAGAGTTCATTTAAAGTAAAAGGTGAATGGGTAGAAGTTGAATTGCAATGAATGTGCAATGAAAATAGCATGGTAAAAGATACTGCTTAGTATCTTTTAATCATGTAAAGGCTCCAGAAGCCCAGCCTTAACCAAAGGTAATTTTCTGAGGTTGTTGAAAGCCTTTGCATGATGATCTTGATGAAGGTAATGGAGCAGCGAAGGTGATATTGGCATTTCAAAACCTGAAATTGTTCCACCTAACCCCCGGAAGTCCTAAACTGGTACCTATTAAGGCCGTGATTAAGTGAACTGATGGAACTCGAAAATCCTACGTTAAAATCGAAAATTTATATTTAAAAAGTACTCAAGTATTCATTGGCGGAAGATACTGCTATTAATATCAGGTCGTAGCTTCTTGAAGATGCTACAAAATGTTTGCTAGGATTTTGTTCTATTTCCTCGAATTGCTTAGATATCTTAGAAAATGTCTTGCTCTTGTTTTCAAGTGTATTCTATGTACACTTATCGGTACTATCATGAGCAGAAGACAATAACCTGTAAGATGGTTGCAACCATTTTTCAATTTATTTTCCTGTTTTCGAATAGTCCCGTAGAATATTTTAAGCTACCTGAAATTTTTACAAGTTTTTTGCCAGAAGAATCGTTTCAGATCGCCGATAACACCTTCTAGAGACCAGATTGACAAGCTGGTATAATTAAAGTGCTATTTCCGCCAATGAATAAGTGCTATTTGAAGAGTTTTCGACAATCAACGGTCTCTAGAGAATTGAGAGACAGAAGGCTACCCTAACTTTGATTTTGAACCTCGATGTTCTCAAGTTCACTTAATCACGGCCTTAAACAATCTATGACATAACCAATTGAAGTCTCATGTGTTTTTATTTTCATATTTTGCAGTAAAATAACTTTGAAAATACAAATTTTGGACTAAAGTTAGTTAACCAGTGCTAGAACTATTGAATTATACTTAAAAGACAGGAGACCCAAAGTTACCCCACACCCTGGGGTAAGATGGGTCCAAACATTTATTTATTTTTAAAATAAAAAAATGTATTAACAAAAATTTTATTGTGGAAACCTATTCTAGAGATAAATGTCGCATAACTCCAAAGACTTCACCCTATTATCAATACCGTATACTGATTTACAGACTAAAGTGTATGAAAAATGGTACAGACTAACCCCATTTTACGGTTTCCTTATTGAAAAGGAGAAATATTAATATTTAAATTGAGGGCAAAATAAAACCCCTAGTAACCCCCCCCCCCCCCCATGAAATTGTTTCAGTACTGCTGCGCAGGCGTGAATTATCTGTGTTGTAGGAGCTGGATTTTAGTCTGTTTTTTACATCTTTTAGAATAAACAGTGGAAATTGGGCGATAATCTTTCTCTAAAGGTAATTTATGGATAACAAAAAACAGTTGAACTTCGATCATGTTTAGTGATATTTGCTTAAACTTAAGCTTTTCACCGTCTTTTCTCCTTTTTTTTTACTCTTGGCATAGAGAGTTTATGTTGATGTTAGTCATTAAGATAAGGTCCGATCATTTAATTACTAATAAAGCATGGGCTTAAAATGCCTGACAAATTAATATTTTTCTGTGGATTGCTGTTGGGAAAAAACCTACAAATTTGTTTACTTTTCTTGAGGTTACACTTGCAATAGATCCATTCACCTCTAAACGTAACAGAGTAATAGTTTCTTTGAATAGTTTCTTGGACGACGCTTCCTTTCCATCTATCAATGAAACTAGCGGACAGGCATGTTGGAAGACAGGCTTAATACAGAAAAAAAACAGAAGAGGCATACTCTTTTGTGAAGAACAGACAGAACAGTATGCCCCCTTTTCAAAAAGGGGATTCACGTAAGATTCAAGTCCTTGTACCCATCCCCACATAAAATACCCTGAGAGTTCAAATTTCAACTCTTCAGCCGAGAGACAAAACAGAGTGCATTTATCAAACTACCAGGAATGTATAGATTTTTTGGGGGGAGGGGGATCGTTTAAAAAAATCGAGAAAAGTGAGAATAAATCACTAAAATATACAAGTAAATATTATAAAGTAAACTATTATCCGTGCTTTTAAAATGTATATGATATTAAAGGAAAAGTAAATGCCCTTTATTCTACTTTCATTAAATAGAAAAGCACTTTTAATTTGATAGTTTTGAATAAAACTTTGAACTTCTTTGAACTGTTACCCATAACCCTCCCCCTCCCCCCAAAAAAACTCATCTCCCCCCCAAAAAAATCCTGAAAGTACCAATTTGATTCCCGAGGCACGAGACAAAACAGAGTGCATTTATCAAACTACCAGGAATGTATAGATTTTTTTTGGGGGGGGGAGGGGGATCCTTTAAAAAAAATCGAGAAAAGTGAGAATAAATCACTAAAATATACAAGTAAACATTATAAAGTAAACTATTATCCTTGCTTAAAAAAATGTATATGATATTAAAGGAAAAGTAAATGCCCTTTATTCTACTTTCATTAAATAGAAAAGTACTTTTAATTTGATAGTTTTGAATAAAACTTTGAACTTCTTTGAACTGTTACCCATAACCCTCCCCCTCCCCCAAAAAAACTCCTGAAAGTACCAATTTGATTCCCGAGGCACGAGACAAAACAGGTCGTGTTTGTCAAACTATCAGGAAAGTATGCAGTTTTTTTTTTGGGGGGGGGGCAGTGAAAAAGCACTTTTTATGTGAAAAATTAAATAAAACGTGCCCATAAATTTGGGATTTTATGGTACCCGCATATGTCTCCTAGTACAGTTGCTAAATACAGTCCTGACAAAACTAAAGTTTTGTCACCTAATACAGTTGCGTCAATTGAGGAAGGGTCATTTGACCCTCCCCTAGATTTAGAAAAATACTTTTTGCGTATTTTCATCGAAACATTTCTAATATGAAAAATATTATAAAGTATATTATTATATAAAAAGTATATTGTATAATATATACTAGTATATTATATTATTGAAGTATAAATATTATTAAAGTAGATAATATGAAATAGGCGGAAAATCTGGATATCTTGGCTTCACATGCCAGAAACCCATACCAGTGGGAAAAAAGCTAGAGTAAATCAGTACCTTTTTCTGCTTTTTATGCAGTTTTTTAAATTTAGCATTTAAATTATCTTTGACATTAAAGTCTTGTGCCTATTAATTTGAATTTAGCACCTAAAAGTACCGGCCAAAATCACCGCTGGTGTTCTGGATTTGCTTCCTAAGTCTAGTCAATTCTTATCTTATCACAGTTAATTGTCTTGAAATTTTCTACTAGTCACAAATGGTGGAAATAAACTGTGACTTCTGCTAAGCTATTATCCATGCTTAAAAAAATGTATATGATATTAAAGAAAAAGTAAATACCTTTTTTCTACTTTTATTAAATAGAAAAGCACTTTTTATTTGATAGTTTTGAATAAAAATTTGAACTTCTTTGAACTATTACCCATCCCCTCCCCCCTCCAAAAAAAATCCTGAAATTTTGAATTTGATTCCCGAGGCAAGAGACAAAACAGGTCGTGTTTGTCAAACTGTCAGGAAAGTATGCAGTTTGGGGGGGGGGGCAGTGATAAAAAAAGACACTTTTTATTTGATAGATTATATAACACGGGCCCAGAAATTTGGGATTTTATGGGACCTGCATACGTCTCTGCAAACTACATATAAAGTTTTGTCACCTAATACAGTCGCGTCAATTGAGGAAGGGGTCATTTGACCCTCCCCTAGATTTAGGAAAAATACTTTTTTGTGTATTTTCATCGAAACATTTCTTTTTGCTTTTTTAATTGAAAACATTGAGAGAAATGACAAATTTGCCTCCCCCCTAGATTGCGAAAAATTTGTTTTACCCACCCTTCGTCTTGAATTGACGCCATCGACATAATAATGAAATCTACCGACGTGTATGTAATCTCTAACTCAGCATTTAAAATTTAGGCCTAAAAAAAAAACTTTCTTGTGATGATGGTAAACCTACTGACTCGGTTTGCATACTGGAGAAAAACTCGCTTCAGTTACCTTTTAGATAGCATCCCATGATCGTTCTCGCATTTGTGATTGGCTGGGAGCTACGGATAATTACAAATTCCATAAATTAACATGTCAGGAATTGGAACAATTTTGAACAAGACAAGCCTGGATAGCTGGGCTTCACGTGCCAGAAACCCACACCAGTGGAACAAAAGGTAAAGGAAACTACAAAAACGTATAAGTAAATAAAATAACTGGGTAAAACACTCGCATAAAAACATAAATAGGGAATAATGTAAGAAATTCACATATTAAAAGTTTTGAGCATTTTGTGATGATTAAACACTGTACACAGTGTGTTTTTAGATGTATTCCAATGTGAGGTTCTAACTAAAAAAGACAATTTTTATGTGTAGATAAAATATTCATAATTTGGGAAAACAAAGGTAGTGAAGCCTGTGATGTTTATTGATTCAGGTTGAATAGAATCGAGTTTGTGAAGGTAGTGAAGTAATGAAGGTAGTCTAGCTAGAAGTCTTAAATTTTGGACAAACGACTTCGAAAACTGTTTTTTCACATTCAAGACGCAGACGACGAAAATTCTAAGAATGGTTGCTTTTTTGGCAGAGGGTATAAAATGTAACGTGGGGAGTTACCAAAAAAAAACCTTAGGATGTAAGGGTTACCGAAATAGTTGGAATTAAAGATCCTTTTACTTTCATTTTTATTTCTTCAATGAACGTATGTATATTTACGCTTATAATATATTTAATTTAATAAAATGTATTTGTTACACTTATTTATTAAATGGATATTATCTACTTATATATTATTTATAAATAAATAATATATACTTATTTTTCCAATATGTGTATATTTATTTATTCTCTTTGTTCAGGTCAACACACTTAATCAAGCAACAATGGCTGAAATGAAACAGGCCATGGATCAAATTCAAAATGACTCCAGCGTAAAGGCAGCTGTCTTGATTTCTGGCAAGCCTGGGTGTTTCATTGCGGGTAAGGTTGATAACTGCCTTCTTTATCTTAGTTTTTTAGTCTCAGTTCTTTCATTAAAGATCAATTCTTAAGTCTGACTTCTATTAAATTAAATATACTTCAAGTTAAAATTGTAAAATTGCTTTTTAAAGCTTGTTGCCAACATAGAAACGCAAGAGGGTGCACCTCACCTTCCGTAGAAGGGAAAAGCTCTGTTCCCAGACAGTATTGCTCGGTCCAAAAAGTAAGGAGCGAAAAAATGCACCTCTGTTGATGCAAGGCCACCAAAGGCAGATGATGCCTCTCCCTCCCTTATCCTACCAGCCCCTCCTCTTGAAATCTTGGAGATACTGACAAGAACCAGCTGTAACCAGTATTCCCCCAGTCCGTACAGTCTAACAACCAAGAGGTTTGGAATTTCAGACTGATCAAAGATTCAAATAACGAAGACGACCACGCTGCCTTTCCATAACAAAAACAGAAACGAGTAAAACAATAGGAAATTTACCTAAGGCAGCGGAAGTTTCAACCTCAAGAATTTGTCCTTTCGGCTCTATATCTAAGAGGTATTATATTCTAACAAGCTGCGTACATAAATAAAATAAAACGTGCAATAAAACGTGATTTTTCAAACTAAAATTAAAAATTAAAAACTGTCCCAGAATCATTACTTCAACTAAGTTCAACCAGGACTGTTGAACTTCGAATCTTCGTTATAGTTCCAAAAAGACACTGTCCTCCTAAAATACTAAGAGTCTTTCTTCGAATTTCAGATATTTCGTGGGAGTCTAACGAACGTCCGAGTTCGGACTGTATATATTTTTCTTTGAAAAAAATATGTTTATATGCATTTTTTTATATTTTTACAAGTCAGACGAAATTTCAGGGGGGATCAACTCCCCCTGGATACGGCCATGCCTGTGACCTCTTTTAAAGCATGTTAACTACCACAAGATAAAGCCAATTTTGGACTAAAGTCTATACTTCTGCGTAAAAAATGGCAGCTCTGGCTACATTTATAATACGGATACAGCTCTGTCTGTTCTCTGCGTACTATGTTAAATTAATGTTACATTAAATTAATAATAATGGTAAAACTAGATTAAATTAGATATAATTAAATTATATTAATGTTATATTAAATTAATAATAACTTTAACTCAATTAATGATGTTATATTGAATGAAATTAATGTTATATTAAATTAAAGTTAATTAGTTATCAATTTAACAAATTAGTTTTTAATTTTAGGTGCTGATATTACAATGCTTGAAAAGTGCCAGACTGCTGAGGAAGCTTCTTCCCTATCAAAAGCCTGCCAGGACATCCTTTTTGAAGTAGAAAAATCGCCAAAGCCGTTTGTTGCTGCTATTATGGGATCCTGCTTAGGTGGTGGCCTCGAGGTAAGAGACAGAGCGCCTTATGGTATGAGATAACATCAGCGGTACTACAATTGAAATCATTAAGTTATAAAGTTTTTTTTTTTTTTTTTTTTTTTTTTGGCGTTCCTCATTTTTAACAGGGAAAGAAAAGTGCTTAAATAGGATACATAGTTGACAAGTTAAGTTGGTGTTAAAACATTTAATTTAGTGTTTTATTTTGATTGAGGTGTGTTAAGGAAGAGATTGAGTGGTAGTTGGGTACATGATGTTGATGTTGTGTTTTGTTTATAAGCTTCTTCTGTGATAAGTGTTATTTTTTCTTCTGTTTTTCTTTGGTTATCCCTCCTTCATATCATACTGTTGAATTTGTAGGGAATGTGGAAGTTTTTTGTTAATAATTAACGTTAAAATATACTTACTTAAATCAATAAATTTACTTACTAGAATAGAGAAATGAATATTTTGACTAACGTAGTGGTCAGATCTATATCTAGCTAGACTTCTATACCAGGACGCTTTGAAAGACGTATCTGTAAGGGGAAAGGAATGTTTGCGTTTAAACAGATAAAATGAATAAATTTGATAAAAGCAGCTCTGCGTTTTTGCAAGATCCATTTTGAAAGGTCCGGAAATCATATCTTTGAGAATGACCCCCCCCCCCCTACAGCCCTCAGTTTAAGGGTTATAAGTTATGCCCTGCAAGTCTATAAGGTATATATAGAAAGGATGATCGTATAAACTTCGGAGGTGGTCATTTGACTATTAATCAGAGGTTCTTTTTAAGATTCAGCGCGATCGGAGGGTGGATACCCCCTCCCCCCATAACTTCTATTTTCACGAAACGTATCTGATAGGAACTTTGAGATAGCCATTTGTGTTCGTAGAAACTTCAAAAAAGGCTCATTCGATTGGATATTGAAAGGGCGAGTTCCCTTATTATTAGTGTTCAGTATATTTGAAAGGTCTGGAAATTATGTATTTAAGGATGACACCCCACCCCCCACAGCCCTCAGCACATGGCTTGTAAGTCATGTCCCGAGGGTATAAGGTATTTATGGAAAGAATGGTCGTAAAAACTCCAGAATAGGCTCATTTGATTAGAAATCAGTTTTTCTAACTCAAGCATAACTCGGCATTATTTGAACAACTGAAATTAACTCAAGACATAAATAAGAGATGCCTTTATTTTGGAAGGACAATAAAATATGTATTCCCAATATAGATAGGTCCCCTTTGCAGGGTTTCTACTTCAAAAAGGATGTCCTGGCAGGCCATTCACTCTGTGTTTTTGCAACGTTCACTTTGTGTGAACTGTTGTCTCAGAATAAAAAATGAGTTTCTAAGGACTCAGAGATAAAGATTCTTTTTATGCCTTGCTTACAGGCCCTCCCAGAGCTTTTAACCTATACCACTACATTTGCTGAGTTTAAATTCAAGTTCAATGACCATTTTCTGTGGAGCAAAGGTGTCCTTTGGATGTTTTTTCTCTAGTTTATGGGGTTTTATGGTTCTCTATTTATTCTTTATTTTTCTCTGTCATCTGGTAATTATTTAATTGTTAAGGTACAGAGTATATCAGTAGATTAATGGTGGCGCTATGAACCTTTCTATAAAAAAGAAAAAAAAAGAAAAAAACTTGAAACATGGGGAGGGTGAACTTTATAAATTGTTTTCCTAAGCGATTGAACTTATCTTTTTCAAGCTGAAAATCTTTTTTACTTACTCCCTTTCCAATTTCCTATTTCTTGTGAAAACTTCTGGTTAAGGACAGAATACATTTTACTATCGTTATATATATCATTTTCTTTATTTATTTTTTTTAAAAACCAAATCTGCACTGGTTGGCCCAATTCTCTCAAAAGTTTGGACATTTTACAAGAGAATTGTAGGTTGACATGTACAAAATTTATCAGCGGTGGGGGTCCAGTAAAAAAAATTTATTTAAATCCAATTATCTGGAATGAGTGCATTCTTGTGATTTCATTTGTCAGTTGCCACAAGTATGCTTATGCAGGGATGCTTAGTTGACAGGTTACGTGAATTCGTTAATTCTCAAATTAAACTTGTCATTTTCAAGCTAATTCAAATCAATTATTGGCCTCCATATATTTCTAATTTAAAAAATTGGAAATATATGTTCTGATTTATTTCCAATTTATTTATTTCCATATATTTCCAAATTAAAAAACACAACATTTAAAAATTTCTGCTGTTGTTGTTAATCGTATCCTCTGTTGAACCAAATCTTCTGTGCAGCACTGAACGCTTCAGCGCTGATTAGACCAATGGGCATCCTTATCACATAGCTGGTAATTTAGATTTATGGATCATCATTGGATAGTATGAATTTTGGATCTCTTGAGACACAAAAAGCCAAAATATTTTGATGGCCATGCCACGCAATCATTTTCAGAAGCCATATCATTCCTATCTCTGGTTTTTACCGTCGAAGATTCAAAAACAGTTTGTAAAAGGGAATGGTTTACCACTCCTTCAGCTGTCCAAGTCAGAAACGAAGATCAAGTATTGTTGCGAAGAGGAAACTTACCACTCATTCAGCTGTCCAAGTCAGAAAAGAAGATCAAGTATTGTTGCGAGGAGGAAGTTCTACAGCTTGTAAAAGGGAATGGTTCACCACTCTTTCAGCTATCCAAGTCAGAAACAAAGATCTAGTATTGTTGTAAGGAGGAAGTTCTTATCGTTAGTTTAACTTGAAGTTCTTCTCCTCATAGCCACCTAAAGCGAATTGACTAAATTTTGAACAAACCTTTTTGTTTAAATAGCCTTCTGAATCTGGTTCAAACAATCTAATCAGATCCATGATTGATTGGGATAAGTATATGTGATGTAACGCCTTTATCGCAGTAAACTCTGAATTGTCAGTTCCTCAATGCACTTAAGCAATGGCACTAGTTGTTGCAGCAGCAGCCGTTTGAAGTTGGTTCGCCCTTGAAGTTGCACGGCAGCAGTGAAGTGTTCACGGCAGCAGAAGCCGTGAAGTTTGTTGACGTGCTTTTTGGAGAATAATAGCTGTTAGTTACTGCATATTTAATTGCGGCTATGATTAAACCGTCTCTGTGGAGGGTTTGAAAGCTATCTGACTGCTTCCCACGAATGCTTTCCCTATATCATATGCAGTATATGATCAACTTCTTCCACAGTATTACTCATTAGTGGAAAGAGACTGACAATTGCGATCTGATTAGGATTATTTTATCGTATCGATTAATATTTGATTACAACTTATTTGAGAAGCGTAGAATTAATTGTAACCAATGTAATTATTCGGTCAATCGAACGTATCCCCGTGTATCCTTGTGCTTATGGCACAATTTTATAGAGGTAATACGCCCATACAGACGATTGTACAATTAAAATGGCAGTCTTCCTGAAGCAAAACTGTGTTTTCGTAACAACTTCCCCTAGTTGCCTCGATTTGAGCTAATTGTTGTAGCTTATTCGAGACTTGAAGAGGGTTATTTGTAGGTATTGAAACTTCAGCTAAAAATTTTGTTTTTGTATATCTAGACATAAGCCTGGAGTCTCCTAGGATTTTAATAACATCTTTCTTTATTTTTTCTCTTATTTCAACCCAATCCACGCGAAAGGCAAGTTGGTAAAGCTCATTAAAGCATCGTGTCATGGCGACATCTCATCATGAAGGATGAAAGTAACGCGTCATGGCGACGGCTCATTACGAAATACGAAAGCAGCGCGTCATGGCGACGACTCATCACGAAGGATGAAAGTAACGCGTCATGGCGACGGCTCATTACGAAATACGAAAGCAGCGCGTCATGGCGACGACTCATCACGAAGGATGAAAGTAACGCGTCGTGGCGACGACTCATCACGAAGGATGAAAGTAACGCGTCATGGCGACGGCTCATTACGGAACGTGAAAGCAGCGCGTCATGGCGACGACTCATCACGAAGGATGAAAGCGAATTCATGAAAGCAATGCGTCATGATGATGACTCATCACGAAGGATTGATGGGGATAGCACCGGAGAACTGGAGGGGATGTTGATGGACAAATCCCAGCAGATGCATTTTGGGAGTAGAAAAAAATGATGATGTAAAAAGAGAGCGAAGTATGACGGCGAAGAAAACAGAAGAGAAGAGACGCGGAAGATAACGATGACAGTGTTAATGATAATAATGATTCTCCGGTGGTACTAATGATAAATGAAACGGTAATAAATAGTGATGCGGTGGTAATGACGCTAATGACAGTGGAAATGATGGTAACGATTATGATAATGTCGATGATGGTATGCTGACAGTAGTGGAAAAACAATGGTAATGACGGTGATATCGAGGGTTATCGTTATTGATTTTGATTCCTTGTTCTTCAAAATCATAACATATATCGTTGTTGTCTTGAAAATCGCTGTTAGCATCATTATCGGCTAGTAGCTCCATACTGTTTTAGTAACTGAAGCTTCGTAAAGGATGGCAACTAAATTATACAGGTGTTGATTTTTGAGTGGGTCAATTTTGCTCGGCCGAGTTTTTTAGGTTGATATTCTTGGGTGTACATTTGTTTGGGTTGCGTGGGTTGAGTTTATAGTAAATTTTCCTTTATATCTTCGTTTTTTTTTTCAAAAATGATGAATTTTGGGTAGACAACTATACAAATCTTGTAACTGTAATCTTGCTGAGTGATCTTCTGCTGAAGAAATAATTTGTGAAGCTCTGTTATAAATAACTTCGTTTTAGGTTGCTTTAGCGTGCCGTTATCGTATTGCTGCAAAAGACAAAAAGACTGGTGTTGGTCTCCCTGAAGTCATGCTGGGCTTATTACCAGGAGGAGGCGGTACTCAGAGACTCCCTCAGCTAATATCTTTGCCAACTGCTTTGGATATGGCATTAACGGGTAAAACTTTGAAGACAGATAAAGCCAAAAAAGTGGGAATTGTGGATATGGCGGTCGATGCATTGGGTCCCGGATTGAAGCCTTCTGATCAAACGTAAGTGAAGTATTACAACTCAGCATGGAAGCTTGTAATTTTTTTTGTTGAATTCGTACTATGTTAGTGTTAATTTTCACTATAATCTTTCCTCTGCCCAGTTAAACTAGGAATTTTTGGTGTGGTAACTATATTGTTTATTTATACGTGTATGCTTAAAACTACTTAACAACGCTCAGTGCGTATTAAACCTTAATATGCACTCTACTTAGCAATCCCTATCAGCATATTTTCAAATCATCTGTACCAGAGATGAGGCGAGATGACTCATCACAACCGCGCTTGTATTGGTAACCTTTCAAGAAAACAGGTCGGATTTGTCATCAAAAAGTTCCGTTGCTGCAAGTTCTCTTCTTGAATACCCCCGTAGTTTATGCAAAGAAGCTATGGTAGTCATGATTAGTCAAATAATATTAAATAATTGATAGCGTCGCGAGTATTACTTAAAGTGTGTTTATTTTTAAATTACCAAGGGCAGTGAAAATTAAATCTGAAATGAAATTTAAATAAAAATGAAAATGAAAATTAAAATTTATGCAGTTATATATTTTTAAAATACGTACAAATTGAAATTCAGTTTTATATGTAAAAGATCCGCATTATGCAGCTACGCAGTTTCGGGTTGCAGCAGGAATTCAAAAAAAAAATATTTGGTTGAAAAATCAGTAAAAAATAAAGTTAGGACGACCTGGTTCGAACTGATGATCTGTCAATCTGCATTCGAATGCTGTTCCACTGAGCTATGTCTCCTTATTGCTTATTTATTTTTATTTTTATTTTTTGGTACATCAACATACTGTAAATGTTTGAATTTTTACGGACAAAAATCGTTGTCAAATTTAACTAGTTAGTTTAGCTTATTTATTTTCAGGTGGCAACACTTGACGGAATTGGAGTACTGTCCTAAAAATTTCATAATATTAAAGCAACCAAAGAAAAAAAATTAAAAATTTGCGGTCACTGTTTTTATTTTTTAGAGTTGTTAAAGCTTTAAATAAAGTTCATATCTTAATTAAATTGATATAATAGTATTTCCGTTAAATCATTGAGTATGACTAATTTCTTATTTTTAAAAATGTATGAGTTATGTTCTAGCAATACTATAAATTTGTTGCAACGTCAGTAAAAACGTTAACGTTAGTTTAATCGTTGAGTATGACTAATTTCTTATTTTAAAAAATGTGTGAGTTATATTCTAGCAATGCTATAAATTTGCTGTAACGCTATTAAAAATTTTAAACGTTAACGTTTGTTAAATCCTTGAGTAAGACTAATTTCTTATTTTAAAAAATGTGTGAGTTATATTCTAGCAATGCTATAAATTTGCTGTAACGCTATTAAAAATTTTAAACGTTAACGTTTGTTAAATCCTTGAGTAAGACTAATTTCTTATTTTAAAAAATGTGTGAGTTATATTCTAGCAATGCTATAAATTTGCTGTAACGCTATTAAAAATTTTAAACGTTAACGTTTGTTAAATCGTTGAGTATGACTAATTTCTTATTTTAAAAAATGTGTGAGTTATATTCTAGCAATGCTATAAATTTGCTGTAACGCTATTAAAAATTTTAAACGTTAACGTTTGTTAAATCCTTGAGTAAGACTAATTTCTTATTTTAAAAAATGTGTGAGTTATATTCTAGCAATACTATAAATTCGTTGCAACGTTAGTAAAAACGTAAAACATTAACGTTAGTTAAATCGTTGAGTATGACTAATTTCTTATTTCTAAAAATGTGCGAGTTAGAATATTCTAGCAATACTATAAATTTGTTGCAACGTTAGTAACGAGGCTATTACGCTTTCAAATACTCCTAATATTTGGAGCAAGTAGGATCTTTTTTTTCTTTTTTTCTTTTTTTTTTTTTTAGGGTTAGCGGATTTCTGACTAAGTTGCACAGAACTGTGTTTGTATTTTATAACCGGCAGGTTTTGATCCAAACAAATTTGGTGGTAGATAAAGCGGCAATATTTTTTTATTTACTTTTGTTTATTGACAAAATTTGGGATTAGCCGGATAGTGCAAGCAATTTTTTTTTTTTTTTTTTTTTTTTTTTTTTTTTTTTTTTTTTTTTTTTTTTTTTTTTTTTTTTTTTTTTAGGGTTAGTGGATTTCTGACTAAGTTGCACAGAACTGTGTTTGTATTTTATAACCGGCAGGTTTTGATCCAAACAAATTTGGTGGTAGATAAAACGGCAATATTTTTTTTCACTTTTTTTTTTATTGACAAAATTTGGGATTAGCCGGATAGTGCAAGCAATTTTTTGTAGATATTTTAAATGGGAAGCCAAAAATCAACATTTTTTCAGTATATTCACGAGCTAATTTTTAATTCACAGACTGACTGAAATATTTCAAAAAGATACTCTTAAAAATTAGAGCCTCTAAAATTTTTATTAAAAATTAAAATTTAATTAAAGATTAGATTGCTTAGAGCCTATGAAAGTTTCGATTTTCCATCATAATAGGATTGAATGTAATCACTGACTATTTTGGTTATCGATCTTAGTCTTTTTTTTATCACAGTTTATATATTTATAATTATTATATCATGCAATTAAATTTAATTATTATTCTCATATTATATCTATAAATTTCATGTATTTAATAAATAAAATTTATGTTAATTTATTATACCATTAATTTATGTTATATTTATTATTATGTATTTAATTAGATTATCTAATAGGCTACAATTTATTTTAAGACATTGAGTTTTTCAATCGTTTACTGGTCAGGCACCTGAAATGTAATTTTGTGGCAATTGTATCGGAAAAAGGGGTCAGATTGGGCTGTAACTCTTTGGGGTCTGTGGTCTGAAAGTGAGTTTAAGGAGTTTACCAATTTTAACATTGAACCACGTGTACTTTAAAATTAAAACAAGGCTTTAGAATTGCAGTAATTGTCTGTTCTTCCGTTTCAGGACATTGGAATATTTGGAAAAGGTCGCAATAAAAACTGCGTCTGATTTAGCGTCAGGTAGCTTGAAGGTGCATAGAGGACCGAAATCGCTTTCTGATAAAGTCTTTAAAACAGCGTTGAAGTATGATTTCGTAAAAAATATGATATTCAATAAAGCAAAGGCTGCTGTCATGAAGCAGACTAATGGACTCTACCCAGCACCCCTTAAGGTATGTACAAACTAATTAGCACTCCTTAAGGTATGTTCAGACTAATTAGTACCCCTTAAGGTACGTTCAGACTAATTAGCACCTCTTAAGGTATGGTGAAACTAATTAGCACCTTAAGGTATGATCAAATTGATTAGCACCCCTCCAAGTTTGTTCAGACTAATTAACACCCCTTAAGGTATGTTGAAACTAATAAGCAACCTGTAGGGTATGTTAAAACTAATATTCACCCTTTAAGGTATGTTCAATCTTATCAGCACCTGTTAAGGTATTTTCAAACTAATTAGCACCCCTTAAGGTACGTTCAGACTAATTAGTACCTCTTAAGGTATGGTTAAATTAATTAGCACCTTAAGGTATGATCGAATGAATTATTACCCCTCCAGGTTTGTTCAGACTAATTAACACCTTAAGGTTTGTTGAAACTAATATGCAACCCTTAGGATATGTTTAAACTAATAAGCACCCTTTAAGGTATGTTGAAACTTATTAGCACCTGTTAAGGTATGTTCAAACTAATGAGCATCCCTTAAGGTATGTTCAAACTAATTAGCACCCCTTAATGTATGTTCAAACTTATTAGCGCCCCGTAAGGTATGTTCAAACCTATTTTTGGTTTCTTAGTGCACCATAGAATGGATTGATACAAACAGTTTAGTTTATCGGATGACTCCTCCCTTCCAAGGATTACCCTTTTTTTATGATTTGGCCTCCTTTTCTTTAAGTCGCTTAGAGGCTATAACCTAAAAACGTAAAATGTCATCGTCGTCAGGTGAGTGACATCAAGGCTGTTTTCTGCCCATGCAATGTAACAATTTTAATCATCTTGTGAATATGTATATTTTTATATAAAAAAACTGAGTTTCTACAAAGAAATTGTAGTTTGCATGAAATATTTAACAATATATCGGTGGTAGTAATTAAAAAATTGCTATGCGACATTTTTTCCCATTAAACTGTGATTTGAACCTTACGCAAGTTCTGTTTTTATCTAATCCATTTTCTGTTCTATTAGTTAAATAGTATCATTTTCTATTATAATATCTCTATTCGTGTTTTTAGCGTCTTGGAAAGACAAACTTCTTGGAAGGTGATGATAAAGATCTACTTTTTTGCCACCGAAGGGGTGGCGTATCTAGGGGGATGAGTTTGAGATTGTTCATATTCTACTCGGTCACTGCCCACAACTACTTGACTTTAATTCAACTTTAAGGCTAATTGTGGAAAAAGCCAAGAGAGATGGTCCGATTGCGTGAGAGGCAAATCTGGCATAAGCCCTTATTAGTAGCAGTAATAGTAGAACAATTTTATTGAAAATAATCATTTTTATATAATAGCACAACAGAAGCGGAACTTGCGAGGATGTACTAAAAACAAAAAAAAAAAGAAAAGAAAGAGTATGGAGCATGAGACCGTTTACCGAAACAACATAAAAATGAACAACGAAACACTACAATATAAAACCCCAAAACATCACATTAAAAAATACAGAAAAATAACCCACTGAAAATATAGTTAATCTGTTTCGAAAGCAAACCTACCGAGTAACTCCACACGTAGATCAGATTTCAACTGGTTAAAATTACCACTATCCTTAATAACCTTCCTAAGTTTGTTCCAAAGCTTGAAAGCTCTATAAACAAGAGAAAAAGAAGACCTACTAGAAGCAAGTGTAGGAACCTCAATATTTCCTCGTATCCGAGTATTGTGTTGGTGAACATCTGACCTCTCACAAAATATACCTGCAAAACAATCTGGAATTAAGTATCATTATGATACCTATATATAAAAATTACGCAACCCGGCTGCAGGCATTATATTTATTTCGCTGTAGACCAACCTCATGGATTCCCGGTTCCCCACGCCACAAAAAAACTCGGATAGTGCTATTCTGGTTCACACGGATTGGACGAATAAACAAGGGGGAAGTACCAAGCCATATCGAGGAACAATACAAAATATAAAGGTAAATAAGTAGATAGCTCCGAATAGTTTTACTGCTGATGATGGACACTGTATATGTGTCCGAAATATCCAGTTAAAAAATTCTATATTTGTTTCACTGTCAATTTAAAGGTTTCATCCCTATTTTGAACTATTATATTTTTCGTTAGGGTAAATAAGGGAAAATATAACAACCGTAAAACATTTGGGGGAAAATATGTTAGAATTTATGCATCATACCTAGTTTACGCGACAGTATTATAAAAATCGACTTCACATGGTCCTTAAATGATAGGGTTTCATCAAAGTTAATTCCCAGGTACTTGGGGAACCGTGTACGTTTGATAATTCCCCGCTCTGATATCAATTCAGTGATCTAAGGATAAAAAATCGGAGATCAAGAAAAAATAACAAAACTTGGCTTACCTATATTCAGGTCAAGGTAATTGATTTTTAGCCATATGCATATCTTGGCCACTGCTGCATTTGTTGTTGACATAAGCAGTTGTATAAAAGTTGTATTAGGATTGTATAAAAATGATGTCAGTTCATTTTTTAATAGGTAAGTCTATCTATCTTCCGTTCATGCGTCATTCCTGGGGCAGAACTAAGGTAGATAGTGATAGAACTAAGATATTCATAGAACCTATAGTTTTCCAAGTGCTTGATTAAATGGCACGGGTAAATGGCGGGAGTAAGTATGACTCTCTTTTTGGACCAATACTTGTTTGTTAGCCTTTAGAAAGCTAACAAACAGCCTGCCTGCCTAGCCTGCCTAGAATCTCAGGCAGGTTGACCAAGAATTTAAAATTGACATAGAACCGTTAGATTGCCTGGAATGAGAGGTAGACAAGGCACACCTACCTCTGGTCTGAGTCAGGTTGACCAAGAATTTAGAATTGACACAGGACCATTAAATTGCATGGAATAATGCGTGGTAAACTTATGTAGTCAATTCTTCCTCCCCAGGAAGAATTGCTTAATTTTTTCATAGAGGGGGAAGAATGAAGCAAAAGTGTAGAGTCAACAATCAAGCCATTTATGATAATTAACAGATTACGAAGAACAAAAGATATGAAGAACATATAAGAACAGAAGGCACAGAAGAGAAGATAATCAACAAAAGAACAAAGCAAAAGATTAGATCATTATCAGTCATTATCATCCTGTTTATTATCATTTATGATAATGAACAGGCTACTTTTCATGGCTTATTTATGCACTGTTTTGTTCAATGAATTTTTTCAAAGAAATTTGGATTTATAAAAATGAACAGAAGCTAAATCATAAAAACTCATCAACTAAAGAATTCATATGAATATACAGGACAGTGGTAAAAAAAGAATGATATAAACGTGTAGCCTAAAGGGTAAAAGACTGCCTGAAAAATCAACACGTATTAGGGAAGGAAAAGTTTGCATTACGATCTATGCTAGTAAATGTTGATTTTCATTATTTTCTTCTAGATTTTAGATGTAATTCGTGCTGGGTTAGATAAAGGATCGAAGGCTGGCTATGATGCAGAATCAAAGGGCTTTGGAGAGCTGGCAGTGACGAATGAATCCCGAGGTTTGATTGGTCTTTTCCATGGACAAACTGAGTGTAAGAAGAATCGATTTGGAAAGCCAGCAAAGGAGACCAAGTTAGTTATTGAGCTTTCCTTTTTGTTTATACTTTTTTCTTTTCCTTTTTTTTAGCACCACATGGTACCAGCCACTTAGTTTCAGCCTAGCTTATTGGAATACATCTGAAACTGTAGTTTCTTCAATATATTAAATAAAAAAAAAAAATTTCGACTGAAAGCAAGGAACAACATTAAAACTTAAAACAAACAGAAATTATCACGTATATGGGGGGGGGGGTTGCTCTCAACACCTCACTCTTTACGCTGAAGTTTTTAGTACTTAAAAAAAGCTTCTTATTGTTCTAATTAAACGAACATAGTGTTTCAGAGGGTTGTTTTTAAAGAATTGGGACAGAATTCAAACTTTAGCGTAAAAAGTGAAGTGTTGAGGAAGAGCAACCCCCGTCGTATACGTAATAATTTCTGTTCGTTTTAAGTTTGAATATTGCTCCTTATATTTAGCTGAAAAAACGTTTTTTTTTATTTAAGTTCTGATCATTTTTTTGTAATGCCGGGAAATCTAGCTACACCTCCACGAAAAAATCCCTTTCCATACGGATTTATTCTCTAGATTATTTAATCCTGGTGAAAATTTATGTTTTTCCGCGCGTAAAATAGAGTTGGAAAAGAGAACGCAGGACATAAGAAGAATTTCGTTTAGAAATTCTGACAAATTCCCACACTGTATATTTTTCCTGAAATATTCACCCCCTGGAACCTTCTATCCCCATGGAAAATTATTCCCGTGGAAAATCCCACCAACAGAAAATCCCCCCCCCCACACCCGAAAAATTTATACATGCTTCCCAATAACAAATACTATATGTAGAAAATGGGCAAATTTTGTAACTGAAAGACCTTTCCCTAGGGGCTGTGGGGGGTCATGATATCTCCAAAGGCAGTTATTCAGCCTTTTAACTATGTTGAACAAAATGGCTATCTCAAAATTTTGATCGGACAATTTTGAGAAAAAATAGCCTGGTAGGAGG
This sequence comes from Artemia franciscana, assembly GCF_032884065.1. Classification (NCBI taxonomy): domain Eukaryota; kingdom Metazoa; phylum Arthropoda; class Branchiopoda; order Anostraca; family Artemiidae; genus Artemia; species Artemia franciscana. The sequence continues at coordinate 32,307,208 of NC_088874.1, forward strand.
CCTATTTGCCCTCCAATCTTTGTGGTCACTTAAAAAGGGCACTGGAACTTTTAATTTCCGTTCAAATTAGCCCTTTCCTCGGTATTTTAGGACCAATGGATCGATACGATCGCCAGTTGAAAACAACAACAAATAAACACACATCCGTGATCTTTCTTCTGGCAAAAAAAATTCAAAATCCCACATTTTTGCCGATAGAAGCTTCAAACCTCTATAGTAGGGTTCTCTGATATGCTGAATCTGATAGTGTGATTTTCATTAGGATTCTGTGACTTTTAGGGGTGTTTCCCCCTTTTCTCGAAAATGAGGGAAATTTTCTGAGGCTCGTAGCCCTGGATGGGTACGACTAAAGATAATGAAAACTATGTATTTGAAATCAGCATGATAAACCGATTTTTTTGGTATATCTATTGGTATCAAAACCGTTTATTAGAGTTTCGGCTACTATTGAGCCGGGCCATTACGTACTTACAGTTCGTTACCTCGAACTGTTTGATTCTTGTACCCTAAAAAGGAAACTTAAGAATCAAATAATTGAATCAATGAACTCATACACCTGTCTTTTTATTTAGGTTTTTTTATTTTCGTTTTTATGGCACTTGGTATTAACCAAGCGACATATAGCGATCGCAAATTCTGTCGGTCTGTCTGTCCCGGTTTTCCTACTTTAGGCACTTCCAGGTAAGCTAGGACGATGAAATTGGGCAGGCGTATCAGGGACCGGACCAGATTAAATTAGAAATAGTCGTTTTCGCGATTTGACCATCTGGGGGTGAGTGGGGGGTTGGTCAATTTGGAAAAAAATAGAAAAAATGAAGTATTTTTAACTTACGAACGGGTGATGGGATCTTAATGAAATTTGATATTTGGAAGGATATCATGTCTCAGAGCCCTTATTTTGAATCCCGACCAGATCTGGTGACATTGGAGGGAGTTAGCGGGGGAACCTAAAATCTTGGAAAACGCTTAGAATAAATAATAATAATAATTTATTTTTGACCCGCTACAAAAAATCAAAGCGGAGTATCAATAAAAGAAACAAAACAAACACTACACAGAACAGAAAGAACAAGAAACTAAAGCAAACGAGTATTTTTCTAATTCTGAAAATTAGAAAAATGAGGTATTTTTAACTTACGAAGGAGTGATCGGATCTGAATGAAATCTGAAGTTTGGAAGAATATCTTGTCTCAGAGCTCTTATTTTAAATCCCGACTGGATCCGGTGACATTGGGGGGAATTGAAGGGGGAACCTAAAATCTTGGAAAATGCTTAGAGTTGAGGGATCGGGATGAAACTTGGTGGGAAAAATAATCATTAGTCCTAGATACGTGACTGAAATAACTGGAACTGATCCACTCTCTTTGGGGGAGTTGGGGGAGGAAGGTTAATTCTGAAAAATTAAAAAATGAGGTATTTTTAAATTACGAAGAAGTGATCGGATCTTAATGAAATTTGATGTTTAGAAGGATATCGTGTCTCAGAGCTCTTATTTTAAATCCCGACTGGATCTGGTCAAGGGGAAGTTGGGGGGCGGAACCTAAAATCTTGGAAAACGCTTAGAGTGGAGGGATCAGGATGAAACTTAGTGGGGAAAATAAGCACAAGTACTAGACCAGAGATTGATATAATCAGAACGGATCTGCTCTCTTTGGAGGATTTGTGGGGAGGGTTAATTCTAAAAAATAAAAAAACGAGGTATTTTTACCTTACGAAAGAGTGATTGTATCTTAATGAAATTTCATATTTACAAGGACCTCGAAACTCAGATTTCTAATTTTGAATCCCGACCGGATCCAACGTCATTAGGGGGGGGACTGGGAATCTTGGAAAACGCTTAAAGCGGAGAGATCAGGATGAAAATTGATGGAAAGAATAAGCACAAGTCCAAGATAGTCACTGACATAACCGGAACGGATCTGCTCTCTTTGGTGGAGTTGGGGGGGGGATAATTCGGAAAAATTAAAAAAATGAGATATTTGTAACTTACGAACGGGTGATCAGATCTTAATGAAATTTGATATCTGGAAGGATCTTGTGCTTTAAAACTCTCATTTTAAATCGGAAACAGAAATCATGGAAACTGGACATCTTGGAAAGCCCTTACGTCATTAGGGGGGGGGGGGTGATCCAACGTCATTAGGGGGGGGAATGGGAATCTTTGAAAACGCTTAAAGCGGAGAGATCGGGATGAAACTTGATGGGAAGAATAAGCACAAGTTATAGATATGAGATTGATATAATTGGTACGGATCCGTTCTCTTTGAGGGAGCTGGGGGTTGTTAATTTGGAAAAATCAGAAAAATTGAGGTATTTTTAACTGAAGAATGGGTGACCGGATCTTAATGAAATTTGTTATTTAGAAGGAACTCATGTCTCAGAGCTCTTATTTCAAATCCCCATCAGGTCTTTTGACATTGGGGGGAGTTGGAGGGGGAAACCGGAAATCTTGGAAAACGCTTATAAATGTCGTAGATACGTGATTGACGTAACAGGACTGGATCCGCTCTCTTTGGAGAAGTTAGGAGGTGGGGCTCAGTGCTTTGGTGAATTTGGTGCTTTTGGACGTGCTAGGACGATGAAAATTGGTTTGCGTGTCAGGGAGCTGCACAAAATGATTTGATAAAGTCGTTTTCCGCTATTCGACCATCTGGGTGGCAGAAGGGAGAGGAGAAATTAGAAAAATTGAGTTATTTTTAACTTACGAGTGGGTGATCGAATCTTATGATATTTAGAAGGACCTCGTGACTCACAGCTCTTATTTTAAATCCCGACCGGCATTAAGCCTCTGATTTTCCTTTTAAAGCAATCTATTGATTCTTAGAATTTTGCTAGAGCTCATACCATATGAGCTCTTGGCTCGTCCGACCTCGTCACAAGTGCCATATGAGCTCTTAGCTCTTGTTTTCTTTAGTACCGCGTGGTACCAGCCCCATTGGAGATGTAAGGCAGTGTTGCCTCGTCTAAGAAATTTGTTTTAGTAGTCTCGAAATATGGATAAATTGTATTGAGCTTGTCGTCTTAATTGATAGTGCTGTTGCAAACTGTCAGGCGTAACCGTATATTCTACCAACGAAGAACAGATGTATAGTTACCGCTTAGAATAACATTATTTGGCTTTAACGTTAACTATAAAACGTTGGTGTTAAATGTTTGCATTATCGTATTTAAACATCTTTGGAACCATCCCTTTTTAACTAATGGGCTTGGCAGTTACAGTCTTTGCTTGTAGCTTTTCAGATTGTACAACATTTTATAGCATTTAAGCTTGCTTTTTCACAGAAAATGTAGATTATAATGGGCAAATTATTTAAATTTCTAAAACATGTACACTTAACAAAGAAAATTGTCTTATGGTGCTGCAGTGAGTTTGACCTCAGTTTTGTAATGCGGAACCCAGAGAACCCTGGTTTTAGAACCCAGAGAACCCAGGGAACCCTGGTTTTAGCAACACATTGCAAGGCCAACACAAGAACACTAGTAGTAAGAAGCGTCGTTAATCCGATTATTTACTGTTATTTTTGTATAACAAAGAACTTATATCATCATGGAAATGTTCCAAAAGACTGAGACAGTCTCTCAAAAAGCAAGTCAGCCTAAAAACGCTTGAAATGGGCGTTAAAATAAAAAAAAAAGAAGATTTTTGGCGTAAAATTTTAGGTTGGACAGCGTGATATGTATGTCCATCAGTTAAGAAGAGAAAGCACCAAATATGAGGAAAAAACATTCGTACCGTGATTAACGTCTTTATCAAAGCAAGTGAAAAGCTAATTTGTTTCATAATAATATACTATTAGGTCTAATTGAAATAATCTGTTGTAGCACAGTGGATTCGTGCTCTGCTTGGCAATACGGGGCCCTTGGTTCGATCCCTGCCGCAGCAAGGTTGGGCGACAAGCTTGCTACTTGTCCCTGTAAAAAAACACCGAGCAACTGAAACGTCGATTTGACGCCCTATGGGCCAGCAATGGCTCTGGAGGATCTTTATCCTTTTTTTATCTAATTGAAATAACAGTCACCCTATCTGCATCAGCTACAAATGGCTTTTTTTTGCACCAGCCAGTTTTTACACCGTATTTTTAACCTTTGTTTGCTATGGGCTGTGCATCGTTCTTTACTAGATTGTGCAATGCGACCATATCAACAGTTTGGCTGTAGCAACTCAAAATAGGTAATTTCGCACTTTTTGTCAAGTTGATATTGATAAACCAATCGGTTAAATAGGACTACCATCAATTGATTGATTCAATCTGCTTTCTTAAATCAAGATAACCAGAGCTATCAGTGTTTTATATTTTTGTTGTTAAAATGCAGAAATAATTTGGGTTTTGAGTTTTTAACGTCAGAAATATTTTTGGTTTATCTTGAAGGCTTTAGTAAAACCTTCTTTACATAAACAACTTTTTATTAACAAAAAATGAAAACCTAAATTTAAAAATGGAAAAACCAAATTTTAAAAATCAAAAAACCTAAATTTTTAAAATCGAAAGACCAAAATTTTAAAATTGAAAAAACAGAAATTTAGAATCGAAAAAATGAAAGTACTTTTCAGGTTTTTTTTTCTGCTCTCTTGTAAAATTTGTGCTTTGTGGGAAGGGAAGGGAGGGAAAATTAAACCTGCCTAATATTCGTTCCTAAGACCCTGTGGAAAAAAATTATACTCTTTATTTCAACGCCTTATTACTTAAGCCTTATTACTGTTTAAGACGAGGGATAGATAGAATATTAATATATTTTATTAATATAGTTGATTATATTATGCAAATTAATAGATCTATTAATATAATTTTTTTTTTTTTTTTTTAATTTAAGTTTTTTGATTTTTAAAATTAGGCTTTTTTACAATCTTAAACACTAAAAGCAAACACTGTATCTGACAAGCCCTTTAGTAAAGAAGGGATGATTTCAAAGATTTGTAAATACTACAATGCAAACTATATGTGTCTTGAACAGTCTTGGAAAGTACAAAAAAAATTGAATATTTGATATATAATGATGTTAATTGTTGAGTCAAAATTTTATTGTAATTTTAATGTTTATTTTCAATATTAAGTATAAAAGAGAATATTTTAATATAATTAGTTTTCAGTAAAGCACCAGTGACGGAGTAGGTTTTAGACTTTTGCAGTAACAGAAGGAGGCAAAACCGAAACTCTTGTTTGTAGTGATTTTTGTTCGTTTCAAGCTTGATTGGCATATTTAATTTAAGTTTTATTTGTTTCAAGATTTATTTATTTATTTATATTAATATCTATTCTATGTTTGCTTGCATTGATTGTTTGTTTAATTTATGTTCGTTTTGGGTTTCATTTTTTTCTTTAATAGTAATTTCTGGTCGTCTTGAGTTTGAATTTTGACAGGTATTTGTGTCTGCTGATCTCAAGTTTAATAAGGTCTTTACTTTTCTTTGAAAAACTTCTTTTTCGGAGAGTCTTTAAATTAATTTTTGTTCGTTCTTGATTGCAAAACAATTCAAGTTCTTAAAAAAAATCCTTATTACAAAATCAAATTTTTTTTCAACGTTAAACATTCATCAAAGTATTAAAACTAGTATCAAAGTAAAAAAAATAACAAAGTAAAGAAAGCATCAAATTAAACAAGGTACCGTACCGAAGTAACAATGCAACAAACAAAGTAAGTAACAAAGCAACAAAGTAACAAAGCAACTTGCAAAACTTGCAACAGCTCTTGCACCGTAAATCTAATTTACCACGCAAATCACTAAATCTAAGTTTTAAAGTAAACAACCCATGCCCCCGGCCTCTGGGGGGTTGTGTCGACGCCAGAGTCTTTGTTATCTGACCTTTCAACAATTTTAAAGAAAATGGCTATCTCAATTTTTATCTGATGCATTTGAGGAAAAAGGGGCTTGGAGGATAGCTGCCCTGTGATCACTTTTGACTCTTAAAAAGCGAACTAGAACTTTATATTTCCGCCCGAATGAACCCTCTCTGAAGTTTATTCAAGCATCCTTTCCATGGGAAACAAATATGCCCCCAGGGTATAAATTACAACTTCTTCCCCCGGGCCTGGGCCCTGGAGTTTTTGTTATCTGATGTTTGAATTATTTAAAAAAAATGGCTATCTCAAAATATTTATGGGATGGGTTTGGGGACTCTTAAGTGAGCTAGAACTTTATATTTCCAATCAAACGAGCCCTCTCTGAGGTTTATTCAAGCATCTCTTCCTTACGAACCATATATGCCCCCTGGGCATAAATTACAACTTCTGTCGCCGGGCCCTAGGGGTTCTGTTGACACCGGAGTTTTTGTTATTGGATTTTTTAACTATTTTTTAAAAAATGGCCGTTTCGAAATTTTTATCATATGGGCTTGGGGGAAAAAGGGGCGTGGTGAGGGGGCTAGTTGCCTTTGGATCTCTTTTGACTCTTAAAAGTGAAACAGAACTTTTAAGTTCCAATCAAATGAGCCCTTTCTGAAGTTTATACGAGTGTCCCTTCCATAAGAACCATATTTGCCCAAGGGGATAAATTACAACTTCTGCCTTTGGGCCCTGGGGGGTTGTGTTGACACCGGAGTTTTCATTATCTGATTTTTGAACTATATTAAAATATTAGCTATCAAAATTTCTATCGGAAGGGTGTGGGGGGGGCTATTTGACTTAAAAACTGGGCTATATCTTTCGATTTCCAATCAAATGTATCTTTTCTGACGTTTATACGAGCATCCCTTCCATAAGAACCACGTATGCCCCCATGGCCTAAACTACAACTTCTGCCCCGGGCTCAGGGGGGTAGTGTCGGCACTTTGACTATTTTTAACAAAATGGCTATCTCAAAATTTTTATGTGATGTATTTGGGGGAAAAGGGCGTGGGGGTAAGGGGGGCTAGCTGCCGTCTGATCACTTTTGACTCTTGACTAGTGAAATAGAACTTTCAATTTTCAATCAAATGAGCCCTCTCTGAAGTTTATACAAGCATCCCTTCCATAAGAACCTTATATACCCCCAGGGAGTAACTTATGACACCTGCTCCTGCGCCTTGGGGTGTTGTGTCGACATCGAAGTTTTTGTTATCTGACCTTTGAACCATTTTTAACAAAATGGCTATTTCAAAATTTTTATCTGATGCATTTTGGAAAAAAGGGTTGTGGGAGGGGGCTACTTGCTCTCCAATATTTTTTGACTTTAAAAATGTCATCTAGAACTTTTCATTTCCACTCAAATGAGCCCTCTCTGAAGTATATATGAGCACCCCTTCTATGAGAACCATATTTGCCCCCAGGGCATAATTTACAACGCCTGTCCTGGGGCCCTGGGGGGTTGTGTTGACCCCGGAGTTTTGTTATATGATCTTTCAACTTTTTTTAATAAAATAGCTACCTCAAAATTTTTATCGAATGCATTTGGTGAAAAGGGGCGTGGGGGGAGGGGGGCTTGTTGTCCTCTGATCCCTTTCGCCTCTTAAAAAGGGCACTATAACTCTTGATTTTCAATTGAATGAGCCCCCTGAGACAACAATCCATCGTCTAATTTTATGCCATGTCTGAATGGAGTGTGTCTATCTGTTAAGCAATATTGTCGACGTTTCTAAGACAGAACCCCAAAAAAACAAAAACTGAGATACGACTTATAAGCTTAAGTGAGCTGTTTGGTTATTTACACTGCTTATGCCTTTAATCGTTCCGATGTATAGTCAATTATATAATTGTCATAGATCTGACGCACCTAACTGTAGCTTGTATAAGTTTTGGAATAATACAAGAAAATGTAGTTGGTGTTTATTTGATTTTCTTTTTCTTTTCTTTCTTTCATCACTCCAGTTAGCAAGCAACTAACGTGGCAGTCACATGCCGTCAATTCTGAAGTATAAATTAACTATCTTGTGATTCTATAGTCCCTAGGGAGAGAAAATCTTTTAGGTCATAAAACAGAGGTCCCACCGATCCCCCTCCCCTCCTTGGTTTGGGATATCAGGTAGTTTGACCATAAAGGCCCAAAATGAAAAGAGTTGATTTTGGGTCCAAATTTTTGAAGTTTTACTGATGGAGGTGGTCCTTTCGGGCCAGTCATAGGAAGGATTCATACATGAATCCCTGTCTACTTTACTTACCCTATGTTTAAGCAGGACCGTTCAGAGGGAGGGGGGTTCTAGCAACCTGCCCTGGGAGCCGTGGCAGGGGCTTTAATATTTATGTTTTAGTCCAAAGCGGGTGCCATAAATAATTTTGCGCTGGTCGCCACCAACCGAAGGAATGGCCCTGTGTGGAAGCATGCTGAAGATGGTTATTAGATATGGGTTATCATAAACATCTTTTTTTATAGGACGCTCGCTATTCTTGGAGCTGGTTTGATGGGTGCTGGAATAGCTCAAGTCTCTATAGACAAAGGAATGCATGTGCTCATGAAAGATATGAGTCTTGAAGGTTTAGCTAGAGGCCAGACACAAATTCAGAAAGGACTTGACACTGCTGTTAAGAGGAGGAAGATAGCAAGGTGAGTTACCCTAGAGGTTCTGCGAAGTCAGATAGGAGTTTAAAGAGTAGGCTAAGGGGTTCTCAGGGTTTAATTTAAGGTCAGACACAATGTCAAACAGGACTTGGCTCGGCTGTTAAGAGGAGGAAGGTTGCAAGGTGAGTTGTATTAGAGGTTCCGCTAAGTCGGATAAGAGTTCTAAGAGGAGGCTAAGGGGTTCTTAGGGTTTAACTTATGGTCAGACACAATGTCAAACAGGACTTGGCTCGCCTGGTAAGAGGAGGAAGGTTCCAAGGTGAGTTACACCAGAAGTTCTGCTAAGTCGGATAGGAGTTTTAAGAGGAGGCTAAGGGGCTCTCAGGGTTTAACTTGAGGTCAGACACAATGTCAAACAGGACTTCGCTCGGCTGATAAGAGGAGGAAGATTACAAGGTGAGTTACACTAGAGGTGCTGCTAAGTCGGATAGGAGTTTTAAGAGGAGGCTAAGGGGTTCTCAGGGTTTAACTTGAGGTCAGACACAATGTCAAACAGGACTTGGCTCGGCTGTTAAGAGGAGGAAGATTACAAGGTGAGTTACATTAGAGGTGCTGCTAAGTCGGATAGGAGTTTTAAGAGGAGGCTAAGAGGTTCTCAGGGTTTAACTTAAGGTCAGACACAATGTCAAACAGGACTTGAATCGGCTATTAAGAGGAGGGAGATTTGCAAGGTGATTTACATGAAAGCTCGTATTTAGTGAGCCTGACACTTTCAAGGGAAGGCAATTTTCTACCTAAAATCAAAAACATGTCAAAAAATGTGTTCAAACTGAAAAAAAAAGGTCTTTTAAAAATCTGAAGAGGAAATTTTATGCTATTTTGACTACCATTAGAAAAGAAAAATGATTATATCGATGCCTAGCAGGTTGAATTTTGATGCCTAGCACGAGCATTGTCAATAGTGGGGTACGTATTTGTGCAAAGAAGATGGAAAGGGACACGTACGGTGGACAGTAGAGCTCCAAGTGTAGCAGGGTAAAGGGGCATGTTCGCACTAGATCAATCACGTTTTCAAACCAATTATGCGAAAGTGATGGTTGGTTCGAGTATACGTCAGAAGTAACCATAACATCGAAATACAGAGGTAAATGATCATAATCTCTCTCATCTTCATCAACATGTACTGCTGAAGTTTGTAATGAATGATAGCAGAATTATAGGATTTATAGGGTGAATTCCTCGAATGTGGTAATTAGAAAGGTGTTATTTGACAATTCGTCAAATTGATATTTAGGTTCCACCATATAAATAACATATATAGTCCTTTTCCCCATATTTTATTTGGTTCTCTAAATAATTAGAACTGTGAGTATTTCTAAAATACATCTTATTTATCTTTTTTCTCATAGGCAGAAAGAGCTGGAATTCAGAGCAGATAATTTTAATGCCTTATCTTGGACGTCAGGCAGAAATTACCCTGTACTAATACTGTTGCTAACAGCAATCGAAAACCCCAAAACTTTTTTCTACGGTTTCCCCCTCTTTTTTAAAAATATTGTGATTTTTTAAATAACACCTTTTGAACTACCACAGCCGATCTGTCTAAGAATCTGATAGGTTCTGCATTCTGGAAGTAAACTAAGCCTCTCTGTTTTTTGGACAATCAAAGGACTGGGTATTTTAATTCTCCCTCTAAGTTGAGGCGAGGGAGAGTAACATATCCTGTCTTTGCTTGTACTGATTATGGTGAATGTCATGAGCCCGCTGATCAAAATTTTAAACTACTTTTCCTTTTAAATTCACAGGGAGTATGATATTATATGATATTATTTGCAGCGAAAGACACCAGGCCATTATTTGGCTCATTTACATTGAGATTTTACTAATACGGAGGTTTAGCCAGGGCTGATTTCAGTGGATCAGATTTTTCGTAGAACTTGCTGATTGGCTGAAAAATTATATGAACAATTCTGATTGGCTGAAATTAGCGCTGGTTAATTCTCGATCTTAGTAAATCTCCTTGTGAATGGGGTTTAACAATTTACTGCCGGTACCGTTTTTCAGCTAATCATCATGCTTTCTACGCAAATAGATGTTATTTTTTCAATGCTTCAAAAACACATCTAGTGAAACAGAATATTTTTTTTCAGGAGCTTAACTTTATCTATAGACAAATTTACAAAAATTAAAGACAGAGAACAAAAAGGCCCAATTGAAAGGTCTTCTTTTTTCTAACACAGTTCATCTCGAATTCATATTTTTTATTAAATTTGCAGAGAATATTAGAAGAGGGTTTTCTTGATATTTTTTTTTCCTCGAGAGTTGTTATTTTTCGAAGTTGTGCTGAGGTTAAGTAATATTCCTTGAATGTTCTTAAGCTCTGTTGATGAATTATGCGTTCCCTGTATACTTAGATAAAATGAAATTCAGCTTAAATTTTAACAGTAAAAAAGGAAACCCCCTTATTCATGCCCAATTTATATGTGTAAGGGTATTTTCTTTGATGTTTTAATTTGACATAGTAAAAGACTTACAGGTAAGATTTAACCGTTACGCGGTGCATACCAAACCTTCTCACATTACTGCCCATCCTGTGACGATTTCTTTAACTGTAATTCTTTTAGGGCTAATGTTGCCGATGATGGTCTTAACGTCAATTGTTAATTTGCAGATAGTAAGTTATCGTCAAATGAATTATTTAATAAATAGCTTCGAAGCTTATAAACTTAACGCTCCGATAAACTACAAAGGAGGAGCTACTATAGCTCTTTCATAAATTAGCTAATAGACGACCTCAACAATAATAAAAATACTAAAATACTATAATAAAATAATACTAAATACTGATAAATATTAATAAAAAAATAGTAAACACTATCATAATATAATATAATAATGAAATACTACTATTTTGCTATAGTTGTTTTAGCTATGACCTTGAATATCCGTGACTACTCACGGATAGTGGATGTCGGAAAAACGCAACAATGTTCACACAGAACCCGTTCACTCCAGCTCTTGAAACGCAAACAAAAATATTAAGAGATATCTAAAAAGCATATGCATAGGAATAAGCTAATTAAGTTACAGAAGCCAATAAAAACATTCAAGGACTAATATGTATTAGCTTAGACCAGCCTTGCCTAATGAAAAATATAGTTCTTATCTTCTTTGCTCGTTTTCCTGGAAACATCCTCCCAGATCTCGGGTATTAAAATCTTGTGTTAAAAGGACACAACCCTCATGTTGCTTTTCAAATATTAATGAAAACCTTCAGATAAACATTATTCATTTCTTAATTAATTGTAATTTACAATTCACTCTTTGATTCTATAATTGATTCTACTTTGCTATAATTGTTTTAGCTATGACCTTGAATATTATAGTTCATTCACTCTTTGATTCATTGGTCATTTGGTCATCATTTATAGTATTATAAGTGCTTAATCAGTTTGCATATTTTATCTAACTTACTATATCAATTTGTAATATATACTTTATAGTTTTGAGAAAGATCAAATTTATTCAAATTTGGAGCCTACACTATCATATGAACATTTCAATCATGCTGATATGGTAATTGAAGCCGTTTTTGAGGATATGGACATCAAACATCGTGTTATCAAAGAAGTAGAAAAATATATCCCGGAGCATTGTGTATTTGCCTCAAACACTAGCGCATTGCCTATTACCGAAATTGCCAAAGCAAGTAAACGACCAGAGAAGGTGAGGCGCCACAATTCATCTTTTCATTCCTTTCTCTTTTTTCTTTTTTTTTGTCTCAAAATTCAGGCACCGTAGTGATTTATATTATTTTTTCGTTCCTTCCTCGTTTTTGTTGTTTTTTATATCTTCGTTTCCCTTTTTTCTCTCTAAATCCAGGCACCATAATGGATTTAGCAAATCTATATATATAAAAACAAGTTGTCTGTGTGTGTGTGGGTCTGTCGGGTGACGTCATGTTTGTGTGTTGACTGACGTCATGTTTTCGACTGACTTAATTACAGACCGGAACATCGGGACACAAATGACGATCGGGACACCGGCACATCTATATATATAAAAATAAGTTGTCTGTGTGTGGATCTGTGGATGGATCAGGTGACGTCACACTAAATTATTTCACACTAATACAAAAGAAGAAAAAAACTAAAAAAGGTAAAAACTACAAAAAAAACTAAAAAGAAAAAAAAACTAAAAAAGCTAAAAAACTAAAAAAAAACTAAAAAAAAGGTAAAAATCTAATAACTAAAAAAAACTGAAAAAAATAAAAAAAGGCAAAAACTACAAAAAAAATAAAAACTAATAAAAAAAGTAAAAAAACTAAAAAAAACTAAAAAAAGGTAAAAAACTAAAAAAAACTAAAAACTAAAAAAGAAAAAAACTAAAAAAAAGGAAAAAACTGAAAAATAAAAGAGAAAAAGAAAACTAAAAAAATATGAATAAATATATATAAAAATAAGTTGTTTGTGGGTTATGTCTGTCTGTCTGTCTGTCGAGTGACGTCGTGTTTGTCCGCATATGACGTCTGAATTATTTCACACTAATACAAAAGAAGAAGAAAAACTAAAAAAGGTAAAAACTACAAAAAAAAACTAAAAAGAAAAAAAAAAACTAAAAAAGCTAAAAAACTAAAAAAAAAAACTAAAAAAAGGTTAAAAAACTAAAAACTAAAAAAAACTGAAAAAACTAAAAAAAGGCAAAAACTAAAAACTAATAAAAAAACTAAAAAAGCTAAAAAACTAAAAAAAATAAAAAAAGGTAAAAAACAAAAAAAAACTAAAAACTAAAAAAGAAAAAACTAAAAAAAAGGAAAAAACTGAAAAATAAGAGAAAAAGAAAACTAAAAAAACATTAATAAATATAAAAAATATAAATATAAATATAATATAAATTAGCAATCAACAAAGCACCGAGACACAAATGACGACCGGGACACAGGGAGTATAAATGACGACCAGGACATAAGTAAAAAAAAAAACTAAAAAAACTAAAAAAATGGTAAAAACTACAAAAAAACTAAAAACTAATAAAAAAACTAAAAAAATCTAAAAATCTAAATAAACTAAAAAAGAAAAAAAAGAAAAAAGGAAAAAAATAAAGGAGAAAAACAAAACTAAAAAACGAATGATATAAATGACGACCGGGACACAAGGAATATAAATGACGCCTGGGACACTCAAAGAGAAATCACAGACTGGAACACCGGGACACAAATGACGACCGGGACACAGGGAATATAAATGACGACCGGGACACAGGGACATAACTACAAAGGGGACGCCGGGGTGCACAGGGGGATATATAAATGACGATGGTGACTCAGGGAATGGTCGATTAGCAATCACCATCAACAAAGCTCAAGGGCAATCATTAGAATCATGAGGTATAGATCTGAATACGGATTGTTTTCCCATGGACCATTATATGTTGCATGTTCAAGAGTCGGTAAACCTGAAAATCTATTTATATGCACAGATAATGGGACAGCAAAGAATGTTGTATATTCGCAAGTTTTACGTAGTTAAAAACATATATATATATATATATATATATATATATATATATATATATATATATATATATATATCTATATTCACAGGTGGGACATAGGGACACAACTACAATGGCGCGTAACGACTTACGCGCGCGGGGGGGCTTGGGGGGGGCGCGAAGCGCCCCCACCAACTAGGTGTTGGGGTGGCGCGAAGCGCCACCCCAACAGCTAGTAGGGAATATAAATGACGACCGGGACACTCAAAGAGAAAGCGACCGGGACACAAGGAATGTTCGATTAGCAATCACCATCAACAAAGCACCGGGACACAAATGACGGCCGGGACACAGGGAGTATAAATGACGACCAGGACATAAGTAAAAAAATACTAAAAAAACTAAAAAAAGGTAAAAACTACAAAAAAACTAAAAAGAAAAAAAAACTAAAAACTAATAAGAAAACTAAAAAAGCTAAAAAACTAAAAAAAAACTAAAAAAGAAAAAAAATAAAAAAGGGAAAAAATGAAAAATAAAGGAGAAAAACAAAACTAAAAAAAATAAAAATAAAAAAAAAAATAAAAAGAAAAAAAGGGGAAAAATACAAAAATTTGTTTTATCATATACCATTCCAAAAACGAATGTATATACAGACCGGGACACCGGGATACGAATGACGACCGGGACACAGGGAATATAAATGACGACCGGGACACAGGGACACAACTACAACGGGGACGCCGGGGAGGCACAGGGGGATATATAAATGACGACGGGGACACAGGGAATCTTCGATTAGCAATCACCATCAACAAAGCTCAAGGGCAATCATTAGAATCATGAGGTATAACTAAAAAAACTAAAAAAAGGTAAAAAACTAAAAACTAAGAAAAAGACCAATTCAAAAACGAATGTATATACAGACCGGGACACCGGGACACAAATGACGACCGGGACACAAGGAATATAAATGACGCCCGGGACACTCAAAGAGAAATCACAGACTGGGACACCGGGACACAAATGACGACCGGGACACAGGGAATATAAATGACGACCGGGACACAGGGACACAACTACAACGGGGACGCCGGGGGGCACAGGGGGATATATAAATCTATATATATAAAAATAAGTTGTCTGTGTGTGTGTGGGTCTGTCGAGTGACGTCATGTTTGTGTGTTGACTGACGTCATGTTTTCGACTGACGAAATTACAGACCGGAACATCGGGACACAAATGACGATCGGGACACCGGCACATAGGGAATATAAATGACGACCGGGACACTCAAAGAGAAAGCGACCGGGACACAAGGAATGTTCGATTAGCAATCACCATCAACAAAGCACCGGGAAACAAATGACGACCGGGACACAGGGAGTATAAATGACGACCAGGACATAAGTAAAAAAAATACTAAAAAAACTAAAAAAGGTAAAAACTACAAAAAAACTAAAAAGAAAAAAACTAAAAACTAATAAAAAAACTAAAAAAGCTAAAAAACTTAAAAAAAACTAAAAAAGAAAAAAAATAAAAAAGGAAAAAAAATGAAAAATAAAGGAGAAAAACAAAACTAAAAAAAAAAAAAAAAAAACTAAAAAGAAAAAAAGGGGAAAAATACAAAAATTTGTTTTATCATATACCATTCCAAAAACGAATGTATATACAGACCGGGACACCGGAATACAAATGACGACCGGGACACAGGGAATATAAATGACGACCGGGACACAACTACAACGGGGACGCAGGGGGGCACAGGGGGATATATAAATGACGACGGGGACACAGGGAATGTTATATAAATGACGACGGGGACACAGCAATCACCATCAACAAAGCTCAAGGGCAATCATTAGAAAACTAAAAAAAGACCAATTCAAAGACGAATGTATATACAGACCGGGACACCGGGACACAAATGACGACCGGGACACAAGGAATATAAATGACGCCCGGGACACTCAAAGAGAAATCACAGACTGGGACACCGGGACACAAATGACGACCGGGACACGGGGAATATAAATGACAACCGGGACACAGGGACACAACTACAACGGGGACGCCGGGGGGCACAGGGGGATATATAAATGACGAAGGCGACACAGGGAATCATTAGAATCATGAGGTATAGATCTGAATACGGATTGTTTTCCCATGGACCATTATATGTTGCATGTTCAAGAGTCGGTAAACATGACAATCTATTTATATGCACAGACAATGGGACAGCAAAGAAAATTGTATATTCGCAAGTTTTACGTAGTTAAAAACATATATATATATATATATATATATATATATATATATATATATATATATATATATATATATATATATATATATATATATATATATATATATATATATATATATATATATATATATATATATATATATATATCCTTATTCACAGGTGGGACATAGGGACACCCCCCCCCTTCCTTGTTTTCCTTGGCTGAAGGGCCATGAAACAGAAGTCGGCACCGCCGGCTGTAAAGTCTAATGCCGTACTCTGTTCTTTACCTCTTATCCTTAGCCAGAATTTTGCGAATTAACCAAATAACTATTATTTTTTAATAACATGTATTAAAATAACATGTATTATTAAAATAACATGTATTATAAAATTATTAAAATAACATGTATTTTTTTAGGTAGTTGGTATGCATTACTTCAGTCCTGTAGATAAAATGATGTTGCTTGAAATTATTACAACAGACAAGACAAGTAAAGATACAGCTGCAGCTGCAGTTCAAGTGGGTCTTCGTCAAGGGAAAGTTGTGATTACTGTCAAAGATGGACCTGGTTTCTACACTACTAGAATATTAGCACCAATGCAATCAGAAGCCATTCGAGTTATGCAGGTAATGGTTAAATTTTATTGATTACTTCCTATGACGGAACTTATTTATTTTGATTCTTTTTATTTTATTTTTTTTTCGTCCCCGGTTTGGGATCGGAGGATGTCATAAGGAAAGACATTCTCTTAAGGGAAATTTGAACTTCCTGGGTGAGTGTAATGGGGAAACGTTGAATAGATTGGGATGGAGGAGGACCGTGCGTAGCTGTGTTGGCTTCCGACGGCTTGGTGCGCAGCTACGCACGCTCCTCCATCCCAATCTATTCAAAGCCTCCCTCTTTACACCCTCCCAGGAAGTTCCTGTTTCCTTTAAATCTTTCTTTATGGCATCCTCCCACCACAGACGAGGACGACCTGTTTTTTGTTTAGTGAGTTGGCCGGAAAGGACAATCTTCAGTAATCTGTCATCTTTTGTCCGAAGAACGTGCCCTAGCCATCTCAACCTTTCTTTCATTATAACCCTAGAAAGCGGAATTGAACCACATTGTTCGTACAACCTACTGTTAGAAATACGGTTAGTCAGCGGGGTTCCCAGAACAGTCTGTAGGCAATTTCTCTGGAAAACATCTAGTAAATCATCATCCGCTTTTTGGAGCATCCATGCTTCAGAGCTATATTTGACCACTGTCGTCACTGTATCTTCCAATATTCTAATCTTGGTTTGCAGACTTATCTTTCTATTCTTCCAAACTTTTTTTTAACTGTTAAAAAACACCCTGCCTCTTGGCTATTCTACTTTTAGCATCTTCACTGCTTCCACCGTCTTTTCTAATAATACTACCAAGGTAAGTGAAGCTGTCCACCTGATCAGTCTTTTCGTTACCCAACGTCACCTTTTCAGTTCAGCTCAGTTCGCTTTATTTATAAATCAAATACATTTAACTAATATGCAAGTACCCGTCCAAAGAAAGATACAAAAAAGCACGTGCGACTGGGCGGGTACATAACACTAATTTTCTAACTAGTAATTCACTACACACGAAGCAACTAAAAAACAAACAAAAAACAATAACTAATAACAACCAATCTCTCATCAGCTCATCAATAATAATAGCCAATCTCATAATAATAATAAGCACAAAAGAGAGAAAAAAAAGAAAAAAAAATAAATAAAAGAACTATGAACCTTGGCCTAGCAAATACCTTTTTAAAATTTATTTTAAACAACCCCAGGTGCTTAGCGACCCGAATGCTCTCTGGAAAAGAGTTCCACACATCAGGCCCCGAAAATCTAGTAGGGTGGATCCACTAGGGCTCCGGTTGGAGCCCTAGTAGGGCTCCACCGGCCCTGGTTCCACTTCTGTGTAGGACGACGAAATCACTAGCGTGATGCGTTTCATAATGATACAAAGATCTATCTTCTCTAAAGTAATCACGAAAAATCTCGAAACTTGCATTATTCCAACATTGATAAGCAAAGATTCCAAGTTGGTACTCCCGCAGCTGTCCTACATTCAGCACTTGCAACTTTTTGACACATTCACTTATTCCTAGCCTTAGTGACTTAGTCCTCTTAAAATTAATTTCAAACCTATTCTAACACCCTGAACTTGCGAAACCTCTAAAAGCTCATTCATTTTGCTTACATTTTCATCTAGGATGCTTAAATCATCAGCATAATCTAAGTTCAGGAGAGTTTTTTCTCCCAATTTGATTCCGTGATTCCCCATTTCCTTTCCTGTGCTCCTTAAGACAAAGTTCATCAAAATGATCCATATAAAGGGGGATAGAACACAACCCTGCTTAAGTCCTGATTTAATACAAAACCAGCTCCTAACCTCATTTCCTACCTTAACCGCTGCAGTATTTTCTTGTACATAGAACTAATCACTTTAATGTATTTGTCTGGTATACCATACACGGATAAAACCTTTGCTAAAGCTTTTCTATCAACAGAACCGAACGCTTGCTCATAATCTATAAAACTGATGACCAAAGATGTTTGACAACTAAGGCGCTACTCAATCATTAACCGAAGACTGATAATTTGATCGAAACATCCTCCACCTTTTCTAAAACCGCACTGTTCTTCTCTTAAAACTTTGTTCGCAGCATCTCTCAGTGTAAAAAGTGTATATTACTAAATAATTTGCTGCCTACAGGGACCAGACTAATGCTTTGATAATTACGACACTAACTCTTATCACCTTTCTTATACAACAGTTTAATTAAGGTTTTGCTAAAATCGTTAGTAACTTCCCCCTTTTCAAAAATCATATTCATAATCTTCAGTAACTTATTTCTAATCTCAGAGCCACCATATTTAAGTAACTCATTTACCACACTATCAGTACCTATAGTCTTATCATCTTTTAATCCTTTTAGTACTATCGCTAATTCCTCCTCACAAAACAAATCTTCTTTCACATCCAAGGTATCACAAACTTTTTCATTTTCCTCTATGTCTTTTCCTGCAATTGTATCTCCGTTTAGTGCGTTCTCAAAATGTTCTACCCACCTCTTTTTAACTCTGTTCTTATCACTAAGTGTGGCCCCGTTCTTACCTTTAACTGGGACAGTTCCGGATTGGCTACTCCCTCTCAATTTATTAACATGCCATTACAATATTTTACTATTATGCCGTCTAGCGGCATCTTCCAGATCCTTCGCAATTTTATCCATGGCCTCCACTTTACACATCTTAGTTCATATTTTAATTGCTTTCTCCACTTTCTTTACATTGCTGTTGTTTTCATTTGATCTATCCCTCAGATAATTCTTTTACAAACCCCTTCTGCTTTCTATTAAACATAAAGCTTTTTCTCTAATATTCCTAGCTGCGGTCTTAACTTTCTTCCCTACGACACCATCAGCAACCTCACGAATTGTTTTTCTAAAAGTATTCCAATCATCTTCCAAATTGTCAAGTTTTAAACTCTCAAGTTTAGTATTCAACTGTTCCTGGAAAGTTTCTCTCAAATTCTCATCTTGTTAAGACATGGATGGGACCTTGTCTATTTGCTCCTGTAACTATAAGTAAAAGTCATCTGAGTCACTAGTATCTCCATCATTCGGTTCAACAAGGGCATATACTACTAAAACTGATACGCCGAACCTTTTAGTCATAAAATGAACAATTAGTATTCTATTATGCTCTCTTTAAGAACAAAGAGAATAAAATAAGCAGGGGCATGAATCTTCGCGACAATGTTTTGCAGTACTAAAACAATTCCTAGTTATAATTGAGTCACTTAGAGGATGTGCTTTAGTTATGTTGAAATTGTTTTTTTATGGGTTTTTCTTGCCACTTTATGAGCTACGAAGGTTTAATTAAAACTAGACAAGACACGCAAGAATGTTTTGTATTTGGTTGTAGCTTTGCTGACAGGCTATTTTTTGTCAGGATTTTTTTTTAGTTTGAAACAGTATATTATTATCATACCCTTTAATTTTGTTACTTGTTTCCCTAGACTTTCTTGAATTTTATTTTAAGATTACAATTTTTAGAGACAACTAGTCTAGAAATATTAATGTTTCAGGTTTTAAAAAAAAGTATTTAAAATGCAATTGGGATGTGCAATAAAATCTGGGCTCAGGTGCGCACTCCGTGCCCAGACCCATCACTGATATTTCTGAAGTTTCAAAATTTCTCCTTCATTATATCATTTTGTTTTATAATTTGCCGGTTGTTTATTTTCTACCAAACGTTTTCCTTTGGTCATTCATTCAACCGGTTTAGAATTGATTCGTTAGCTGATGGTTTTTTCTATGTATATATTTCTGTTTTTATCTATTCAGATTTATTTTTAAGCTCTGGTTTTACGTGTTAAAAGAGCGTATGCCCATTTTATATGCAGACAGTTTTACTTTTTATTTAGAAATAAATTTTCCTGTACAATTGGGGAGGGAGAAATTCTTTACTTCCACCCGTAGAAGAACCAGGAGTTTTCTACCTCACCGGGCAGCTGACGGATGTTGCTTGGGAATATCTTTAACCTTAAGCTTCCCAGGGTTGTGATAATACCTTAAGGAGAAATTCTTAAGCCTCGATATATCTGTCCTAAGGACCCCCCCCCCCCAAAAAAAAGAAAAAAAAATGGAAAAACCACTGACCTGGAATTGGAACTGTGTACTAGAAATAGCAAAACTATTTTATTGTTTTAATTTTGATCTTACGTCTTAAAAATGTTTATTTGTTGATATTTTTAGTTCTTACTTTTTTCTTGCTTGTTTCTGAGAAATCCACCTGGAAGTATGCTAGAACATTCAGCTGTTTTTTATTCCACTTTTTTTTTAATGTCATTTGTATTTTATTTGAACATCCCTCTCTTCAGGTCTAGGAAGTTTCAAATTAATACAATAAGCCATGCCTATGACATCGATGATATGTCCTTTTGATACTATGTATAATTCATATACCTCTTGATGATTTTATCCTAAGGCTCTTAGCTTTGCAAGTACTTGCAATAGAAGTAGTAGTTGGGAGTAAGAGGGGTAGCAGTAAAAGTAACTAGCAGTGGTAGTAAGTATTAGCATGTACGTATTACCTTTTGGTCAGATGATCTTCCCCTTTAAGCATTCTCTGAATGTTCCAACTTAATACCCAAATTCATTCTTGAGATTCGCCCTTTAGACAATCTGCATGCGGATATTGGTTTAAATTTTCCCCCAATATTCTCTAAAATTTTCACCTTCATACGCTTTGCCTTAAAAGTAGGCTACTAATATCATGGTAGTAGTGGTAGTAGTAGGAGCAGTAGTAGCAGTAGTAGTATTGTATTAGTAGTAGTAGTAATAGTTTTAGCAGCAGTATTAATAGCAATAGTAGCATGCACATGTTGACTTTTGGTCAGTTGAACATCCGTCTCATGATGGCCCTTGAGTTTCATCTTGATACGTTAAGTCGTTCCAAAAACATTACTTATATGACCTTTTGACAGTCTTTATATGACAGTCTAGATAGTATGTTTTGATTTCGTTCAACTTTCTACTAAATGTTTCTTCAGATGTTCACTTCAATACACTCAGCAAGGGTAGTATTCGCTACAGAAGCAGTAGTTTTAGCAATAGTAGTATTGGTAGTGGTAGTTGTAGTAGTAGTAGTAGTAGTACCACTGTGCAAATATTGCCTTTTTGGTCAATTGATCATATCTCTTTATCATTTCCTGAAAGTTCTAAATTAATATTCTCAGTCATTCCTTTGTTATGCCCATTTGACAACCCCTTTGCTCATAACGTGTTTTGATTTATTTCAACACTCCCCTCAACATCTTCTGAAAGAATCGCCTGAATGCCCTTCGTCTTTTAGAAACTTTGGTCAAATATTGTTTGAGGAGATAATTTTTTCACAAGCACTTGATAATTTTGTCATTTCTATTTACAAAGCTTTATTGGATATTTGCTTAAATTTGGATTGAATAGAATTTCACTACGATAAGAGCCACCGTGACTTCGACAGCTAAAGGTTTATTTCATTAAATTGATTTAGGCTGAATGTAACAACAAGAAATAAGCTATATATTTTCTTTCTTTTTTTCTTCTCTAGGAAGGGGTAAATCCTAAGAAGTTAGATAAACTCTCGAAAGGGTTTGGTTTCCCTGTTGGTGCTGCCACATTAGCAGATGAAGTAGGGCTAGATGTCGCCGCCCACATATCTGTTTTCTTAGACAAAGAATTTGGAGAGCGATTCGCTGGCGGTGATACCAGAGTAATTCACGAAATGGTAGAAGCTGGATTCCGAGGTAAATTTCTTGCCAGAATAGTTTTTATCGCTACTGAAAAATAGTGTCTGTCCAATTCCTCATTTTAATCAGTCGTCATTAAGTAGATCGTCAAATCTACAAGGCTCTTTAATGGACCCACAGTTGAAGCAAACTCACAAAATGCCCTGGTAAAGGTTGTACCATAGAATCCTTCCGGGTGTTGTTCTTTTACCATAGTTAGTACTACTTGTAGTTGCAGCAACACCTTACCTTTTCTGCCTCACCTGGCATCTGAAATTTAGATCTTGGAATCTGCTTAACCGTAAGCTCTAAAAAATCACGGTGGTTCAGCTTGCAAATTCACACACCTGACCCTCACCCAAATTCATGGGATTTGTGAGCTCACAACTCGAACCCCCGTCCTGAAGGACATACGATTACAAGACCAGTGTGCCATGACTCGGCTAGGGAGGGGGGTTGTTTTGAAATTTGTACAGGGAATCCCCCCTTTCCTGAAGATTTTGGATCAGGTTTTAACACACAAATAGTATATTTATATTAGTTCTTTAGTGATGTAGTAAAAAATGTAGGACTACTAAAATGTAGGACTGAGACTTTTACTCTTGCTTCCAAGTTCTGTCACATTTTACAAACCGTTCTGTTGGATCTCGTGATGACAAATACATAGATACCCATCTCACCATAGAGATCAAAAAGGGTATGGACCCTTTAAAGGTACATCTAGGATGCTCAATCTTACCTATGACCAAGCTCTGGTTAGACCCGATAACCCCTTCTTCTAGGTGTCCTGATGACAAGAATATAATAGACCCTCCTCTTGTTTCTTCGTTTATGCTCTTTACCCTCCTTTCTATTACCCTCCCTTGCAATTTAGATATGGTTCTGGTCCCTAAAAAGCACAAGTAATACATAAGTTTTGATTTTCTTCCCATCAAGTTTCTGTAACAACCAACAACCCGTAACAACCGTAACAACCAACTAGTGCAACAATCGTTGCACTAGTTGTCAGTTACCACCAAGCATGGTTTCAGAGGGTTGGATCCGACCACGTCTTCTGGTGTATGACCTGCTAGCATGAAGTTAGGGCCCGTCCTAAAATGAACAGACATTATTATGTATATGGAAGGGGCTATCGCCTCCTCAACGCCCCGCTCTTCACGCTGAAGTTTAACTCTTTGTCACAACTTCACTTTTTAAAACAATAATAATTTTAGCGTAAAGAGCGGGGCGTTGAGGAGGGGACAGTCCATTTCATATACAGAATAATTTCTGTTCGTTTTAAGATTTAATGTTGTTCCTTACTTTCAGTTGAAAAAAAACTTGTTTTTTTTTTTTTAATTTAATTTCTGATTTTTTTTTAAATAATGCTGGAGAATTCAGCATCCCCTTCATGGAAATTCTCTTCCTCCTTGGAAAGATCCTCCCACGTAACTTTATTCCCCCCGAATCCCCCCACACACAGACACACACATACACACCAAAAAAAAATCCCCCTGAAAACGTCTGTATGCTTCCCAATAACCAATACTATATGTAAACAATGGGTGAAGTTCATAATTTGCAGCCCTTCCTCCGGCGAGTGTTGGGATTAAGTCGTCCTCAAAGATGTAGTTATTAGATTTTTCGACAAAACGGCTATGTTGAACAAAGTGGCTATCTCAAAATTTTTTCCGACTTTGGGAAAAAATGAGCGTGGGAGAGGGCCTAGTTGCCCTCATTTTTTGGTCACTTAAAAGGGCACTAGGACTTTTAATTTCCGTTTGAATGAGCCATCTCGCGACATTCTAGTACCATTGGGTTGATACGATCACCCCTAGGAAGAAAAAAAACAAATGAACACGCACCCTTGATCCCTCTTCTGGCAAAAAAAAAAATACAAAATCCGTATTTTTGCAGTTAGGAGCTTGAAATCTCTCCAGTAGGGTTCTCTGATACGCTGAATCTGATGGTAGGATTTTCATTAAGATTCTATGAATTGTAGGGGGTGTTTCCCCCTTGTTTCGAAAATTAGGCACATTTTCTCAGACTTGTAAGTTTTGATGGTTAGAACTATACTTGATAAAACTTATATATTTAAAACAGCATAAAAATCCAATTTTTTTTATGTATCTATTATTGAGCCGGGTACCAAGAACTGTTTGATTCCTGGCAAACCTTTGCTGGGACGGGGGTATATCCATTCTTGTTATCTTGTTAGTACATATAATGCCACTTGATGGGAAGGAGGAACTGGTGTCCTGTTTGTACTTTTTCAGGGTCCAAAATCGATTTTACTTAGGTGGATAATCGATTTTGCTTGTGTGGATAATAGGGAGGAGGCGGAGTAAATTCTTTAAATCGGGACATTCACCATAGCTTGTTGTCGGACTTCAACAAAATGTGGCGGAAATCGAGGATTTAGAATCTGACGAAATAGTTATCTTGTCTGACCCTTCGGGTCTTTCTTGTTTCCTTGCTTAGAGTAATATTTTTGAATGAAGCTTTTGATTCTAATTTTTTTCCGAAATAATGATTGAATATTCTTTTCAACGCATTTAAACAATTACAAAAAATTAATAAAAACATTTTTTCGTCTTGTATATCTTTGTTTAAATCTTGCATTTCTAACCAAAAAGTATTGGAAGCAGATAAGTGCCAAGTTTGTCTTCGAGAAAACCTTGTCCTATTCAACAAAATCATTCAGCTAATTAAAAAATGAGTAAAAAAAAATTTACTAACTTGTGTTTTCTATGAGAAAACCTAACTCTAACTATGGGATAATACTATTTGGTTTTACATTTTATAAATGTTTAATAATACAGGAGAATAATTTAGAACTGGAGAATGTGCCTACTTTCAGAAAATGTCAGCTTCCATCAAAATAAAGTAACCGAACTTAATAATTAAAAAGAAATACATAATATAAACAATATACTAATAAAAATTATGAATAAAATAATAAAAAATACTTAAGCAATAAAAATAAAACTATAAAAATAATAAGCAAAATAAAAAAAAATAACAAATATTAGTAAATGAGAAAAAAATAAGATTATTTAAAATTTTGATTAATTTGAATAGATAAATAATTAACAAACTGATTTTTCATTTATCAATATAATACCCATTATTAATAAAAATTAATAGTAAAAATTCTTAACATAATAAATAATAAAATAAGTTAATTGTAACTAATTAGTATCCAAAATTTGGAACCTTCTTATTTCAATTCTTGTAAAACTCTAATTTGATTTCAATTGAACTAATTAGAATCTGAAATTTAATAAATAGAACTTATTAAAGTTTATAATAAGTTTTTGGGTGTCGTTACGTTCTTAGCAACCATTTTTGCTTTAATTTATATTATGCCCATGCATTGCAACAAAAATTCTCCTTTAATCAGTTGGATTTTTTTTTGCATTTGATTTAAAGTTTATGATATAGGTTCCCTCTCAAATAGGTGTTTTTACGACAAACCTACAGCTCTAACTTTTACACAATTTATATACTGTCATTTTTATACAGTCCTGAAAAAGTTACGCCAGATTTGCCTCTGAGACCATCTGTCTTTGCTAGGCCACGTTTTACGGATGAAAATGATGGTTTTTTGTCTTCCGTTTGGGTTCAAACGAAAAGGCCGTCTTCGAATTGGACGTGAAAAGGTTACGACAAGATTTTAAAGGAAATTTGAACTTTGTGGGAGGGAGTAGATGTTGAAGCCATGGTTCTCAAGTTTTTCATCACTTTCACCATGTTAATAAACCACCAAGCACCGATTCACCAGGCCAGAATTGGGATATTTCCTAGAATTTTTCAGAGAAAAGAATCTAAATTTGCTTAAAAATAGGAAAATTGTCCCTTTTTTAACGATTTTCAACCAATTTTCAGCGTATTTATAATCTTAAAAACAATGGTAGTCTCAGATGGGCTGATGTTGTAATGATTTTGCTCATCATGCTTTTGCTCTTCAATATAAATCTAAATTTTGTATCTTGGTGCCTTTTGAATCCCCGCAGTTGAATCCTCCCTGGTACTTAAAAGAAGATAGACTATCTAGTATCTTAATTACTATCTAGTAATCACACCTGTGGCCAACTTCATGAGCAGACTTGTAAAAACTTCAAATCAGTACTTCCTTCTTATTAGATTTTATTTCAAGCTCTGTTTCTTATAACTAATTTCTTTGGTTTTTGTTATTATTTTGCTTTGACACGCAAAGGATCAATTCCATCAATTTCTTTGCAGCCCATTTTCTCATTGAAGATGTCTTTAAGTATAATTAGCTTCTTTTTTGTATTGATGTGTGTGTTCTTCTGCCAATGCACTCTATCCGAGGTCAGCCCAGCTGTCCAGAATCATATCACATTCTGCACAAAATTAAAAGGATTGGGCCATTGTGGCTTAAAGTTACAATAGAATATATGGAAAACAGCGGTACATCTGCGGGTAGGTACGCGTGAATTAGTATGGGAGGGGGGCTAATAATAAAAGGATTAAAAGGGGATATTACACGGAAATATATGAGATAGTATGTGAGATTGAACATTTTGAAAATTTGGGGTAGGGCTATCGGGCTCAACCTGGGATATAAAAATATACAAAATATCTAAAGTTTTTCAAACGACTCCACGTGGTTTCTATTTAATTCAATTATATGCGTAAGTGCATGTGGCGTGCAGTAAGTTCTTAAATGAAACGAATCGAAAGGGTTGGGGCTTCTCTAGACTCCCAGTCGATGCGAAGAGGTGAATAGCACACTGTCTGATTTAACTCAAAATCGTTCAAAACACCTGTTGCTTCTTTAGATTTTGAGCGTCCCAGCTATAAGATGTGGGAGCAATGGGGGAGGGCTTATAGAGAGAATTGATTGGTATGTACGCTTATTTCCCATTTTTCCTTGTGACACTTCATTGTACAGTATATATATATATATATATATATATATATACATATATATATATATATATATATATATATATATATATATATATATATATATATATATATATATATATATATATATATATATATACACTGTGCTGGGTAGAGAATTTGAAGTGGCGAAACCCTATATAGGCCAGTGTATTCTCCTGATGAGCCCTTGTGTTGGGTTGTTGCCTCTGAATTATTTGTCTATATTATTTTTTCTATTGTTTGGTAAATGACGACTTATACTTATTGACGACATGACTGCCTGTCCATGGATTATTCTTTATGGTTGATTGTGTATGGCTATGCTGTTTGACCTATGTGATTGTGTGGATGAGTAGGGTTAAGGCCTCATTCAAGTGCTGGTCTATATTAATCACTAATTTAGAAAAACAGTCTTCCTTTTCTCCTTCTGTCTTTATTTTTTTTTATTTTTTTTTTTTTTGTGTGTTTGTGCTGTTGCATTGGTGATTTCTCTTTTCATGATATATATATATATATATATATATATATATATATATATATATATATATATATATATATATATATATATATATATATATATATATATATATATTGCTTTTGGTTCTAAACAATAAAAGCTATTTCAAATATATATTTTTGTTCACTTTATTTAACCAGAATGTAGTTTCATTAGCATTTTAGGGGAGATGGGGAGTATTTTTTTTCTGGGACTTAACAAATGTGCCATTCAGCTTGGTTGTGGTAAACCAAGTAGTAATTTATGACATTTTTAGCTTATTGCCAACCCCGTTAAAGTCGGGAAATTTGGCTGGTCAATCCCTTCCATTTGATTGTATTTGGATGTTATTTGGCTCTCGAGGTGCTTTGAGGGCATCTCGAAACAGAAAATGTCATTTATGACTTTCCGCTTATTGCCAACATCGTTAAAGTCGGTAAAGTTGGCAGGTCAATCCCTTCCATTTGATCGTATTCGGATGTTATTTGGCTCTTGAGATGCTTTGTTAATTTTTCTTCCTTTTTTTCACCTCATCTAACAGTATTAATAAGATGAAAGTGATGTAAAAACAGAAAAGCCGAAACAAATGGAAAAAATTGCACAAATTAAAATTACTTTATACTTAGTAGAAGACCCCTTTGACGTAATTCCTTAAGTGGAAGCTTCAGTTCACGCAATCAAAGAAATCTAATTATCGCTTTTTAGTAATTGTCAATGTAGGCTTAACTATGTCAAAATTCAACAGGTTAATAGAGTGCGACTGAAAACATGTTCATGATTTTGATATCAACCAGCCGTAATATCTCCTAAAATGTATCTATGATGTAGCAGCTAAAATGTACCTTTATCTTAAAGTATGTCTAGCAAGCCTTTTGCATGCTAGATTTCTCTTTTGATACGGATTTGCGTAAATTTCAACCCCTCCCCCTTGAGCTCCCAGAATCATATGACTCCTAGATTTAGCGTGTTTCAGACTCATTGATAATTTTTATTGAAGTTGTTATCTCTAAATTTTGAGCCGATGCCATATTGAGCCCAGGAGTGGGAAGGGTTCATAAGTCCCTGAAATTGGGGGGGGGGATATGCAGGAGACCCACTGGCCTTTACTAAGTCTACTTAGTAGCACATACACTAGAATAATAATTGTTAGCCATCATCGCAAATGCTTACTTTTCTAAGCTTTGTTCTGATTTTCCGTCGTAAAGTACAGCTCCCTAGGTGGCAATTTGGTGGCATCTGTTAAAAAAAAAAAATAATCAAAAAACAGAAAAGAATTTTTCACTTTTTCAACTCTTCTGTTAAACGCAGCACGTAACGCATCGTCTTTTGAGTTTGCGACAGCCAAGCTATGATTAGGTACAGCTCCCCAGGTGGCAATTTGGTGGCATCTGTTAAAAAAAAAAGTCCAAAACCAGAAAAGTATTTGTCACTTTTTCAACTCTTCTGTTAAACTCAGTACGTAACACATCGTCTTTTGAGTTTGTGACAGCCAAGCTATGATTAGGGCCTGTTTGTAAGAAAAATTAAAACACGTCATGACCTGAAACAATTAAGTCATTTCTTACCTTCAGTAGGTAATATAAATGCTTTAATGCTGGAAAATTTGTCCAGGAACCGCAGTTGTCACAATTAAATAGGTAATGAATGTTATTATTGCTCATTACTGTCCATTTTTTTCAACTGTGTTAGTTTATTGCTACTTCATTATAGAACCTTCACTTTTAGAGCAAAGTGATATTAAATATTTTAGGCTCAATCTGTCAGAAAAAATGACTATAAACGTCCTTGGATGAAGAATACTAAGAGAAATATATTTATCAAACCACAAACATAACATCAGTGTTTACAGCCACCCCGACAAGTGAAAAAAAAACTTGTCCTGGGGGCCGCCAAAATTACACTAAAAAATAATACAGGATTAAATAAATTAAAAAGTAAGTAGTACAAACCGCAAATCCTAATCGGCACCACATACCATACAACTAAATAATTTCAACTTTACTGTTAAAATCATACCCCAGGAGGCCATACTAAATTATTCAATTATTAACTTACACCCCCCCCCCCTCCTCCAAAAAGAAAGAACTAAAATTCATACTCAATAAAAAGGATTTCTTCAATTTCTCTGTTAAACAAAGAAATATCGCTATTATTTTTATTACTCTGATCTAAATAGTTCGTACTTCTACCCAGCTCTAAATGGGTACCTGGAGAAATCTGGGGAAGGTAAACAGGAAGGGTGTGCGAAAGCACATGATGGCTGGCCCCCAACCCCCCATTGCCCTTCCTGGCTGAAGGGCCAAGAAGCGGAGATCAGCACCGCCGGTACGGACTGTAAAGTCTAATGCCGTATCCTTTACCTTTTTTTTTTTTTTTTTACTTCTAATCCCCCTATGAAGCACAGAAAACATCGACCCGGTCGAAAAAATCAATGGAATATTAATTTCTTCAGATGACCGAGCGTCATGATCGTGGATCATGGATCTCAAATTAACTAAACTGTCAAAATATGAAAGATTCGTAACATGTTGTAGCCTAAAAATAAACAAAATTGTGTATAACTTTCGCAGTCCAGAAGCTGGTAGTATCCTATTCGCTCGTAGATGTTCCGTAACGAATCCCAGGGCTGTTGGCCAACCAACAATCGAACATCGCTATTTTGACGTTGGCATTGTCCAGCCTCGTACATGCCAGACAATGGAAACAAATGTACCAAACCAAATGCTACTACAATACAGTATGTATGGATGGATAAGGGAAAAATAAAGGAGGCATAGGACTTAAGTAGGGGGAAAAAATTTCTCATAATACATAGGTTACGAGACAAATTTTGACTCATAGACTGTACATGACATTTGAATGATAAAATTCGTCAATATAAACTCCCAGGTACTTAATCGATAAAGCACGCTTTAAAATTCCACAATGCGCTGTAATTTCATGAATCCAAGGGTAAAAAACAGGAGATCGGGAAGAAATGAAAAAAATTGACTTCCTAAAATTAATCTTTTGCCTATTTATCTTCAACCAAGAATGTAACCTATCTACATTATAGAATAGAATAGAATAGGTTTTATTTGCACAATCTTTCGTTGTCATAAAACTAAATGGCGCTTGTGCTTACAAAAAAGAAAAAAGGATTAAATCAAACGACAAAAAAAAAATCAGAAGGCAAATAGTTTAAAATCAACAATTGTTATACTTTGATACAAAGAAAGGGATGAATGAGTTGGAAAAACGATTTGTGCGTGAAGGAGGTGCTGCTAATCTGTCAAATTTCTTCAACCTAGTACTTCGATGTTTCACTAAAACTGGTGGTAGTATCGATCTGTATTTATCACTTCTGAGAAGATATTGGCCAAATTCAAGGATCAAACTGAGACGACGCTCTTGAAGAGAGGGAATTTGTAAAGTGGATTATCTTTCATCGATGTCAGAAGTAATTCTTCTGTCTTTGCAGTGCTGATAGCCACAGTCTCATCCTCAAATAATGACACAGTTTCATTTCGGAGGCTTTAAGTCTTTTCACTACCACTAAAACAACAATTATGGATACAGTTTTGGGCATATCATTAATAAACAACAAGAAGAAAATTGGCCAATGACGGATCCCTGTGGGACACCACAAGTAACTGGGCGTAATTGAGATTTTAAGCAATTCATCTCTACAAACTGGTACCGGCTACTAAAGAAGTTCCGTATAAAATCGAGAGTTTTACCTCGGATTCCATACACTTCACATTTTTCCAAGAGTAGACTATAGTCAACTGTGTCAAAAGCCTTCATTAGGTCTAGAAATACTGCATCAACCTTAAATCCTTTGTCTAAAGTCACATTAATAACACTTGTCAAAATATTAGTGCATTCTCGTCTTCCTATTCTTCCGGAATCCAAACTGATTAATATTCAAAAGTTTAAACTTCTCAAGAAATGTGGTTAACTAAGCATTTTTCAATAAGAGGAGAAATAACTGGCAGAACTGATATTGGGTGAAAATTACCAAGATCATTTCTATCACCACTTTTATAAACCAGTTTCAGTCTTGCATATTTTGAACAATATAGAAACAACCTCTGTCGGGAGCAGTCAGTAATCAATGATGTTAGAATACTAGATACAGATGGAAAATACATTTCAGAATTTTTAAACTCATCAAGTCACTACCAGACGAACTGTTTTTCATGGCATACATTGTATCCCTTTGCTTGTCCACGGTAATCAAATTTAAATGCAACGATAAATCAATAGGCAACGGTAAAGTGGATCCAAAAGGTGGATCTTCCGGATATGGGGAAGTCGTATTGGTTATATTTTCTCTCTCTCTCTCTCTCTCTCTCTCTCTCTCTCTCTCTCTCTCTCTCCCTCTCTCTCTCTCTCTCCCTCTCTCTCTCTCTCTCTCTCTCTCTCTCTCTCTTTCCTTCTCCGGATACCTCCCTTTATAAAACTTTATAGCTAGCTATTATCAGAGACTGTTACTCATTCTAAAACAGTTAAGTAACTTTATTCTTTCGTAAATAATAAAATATGGCTTAAAAATTATGCAAGAACTACAGCATACCCGACTATAGGCTAAATAAATATTATTAACACTCATTAAAGTCATATATTTTTCTGAAGCTATTATAGTTAGTTTATCTACCAACTCATTATAAGATCTTCATTATGAAACATAGATTTCAAGAACAAAGCGTTGGCAAATTTTAATTACTCTGTGTTTCAAACATCAGTCGTGATATAAGTATATTATTATATGCTATTCAGATTCCCGTTTTCAAAGTGCATCATTAATAGTCTGATTAGGGTATGTGAAGTGAAACACAGCTACTCCTACATTTGGCTGGTGGTAGCCGTAAGTTAGCTCGTGTTATTACAGCGGTAAGTGGGTTATCTACGGTCCTGGAAAAGCTACCATAAGTGGTTCGTTACTTTTTTCATGTTGGTATTATTATTAGGTTTTTAATTTATTGTTTTATTTTCATGTGTATTTTGTTATTATTTTATGGTTTTTATTATTGTATGCTTCAAATATCATTTGTGCTTAATTCGTATTAAAATGTGCTATTCATATTTAATATGTAAAGTCGACTATTAAAGGTTCTAAGCTAATCCCTCCCCCGTGTATAAATCTCTCCTATAATTCCCCCAGGAAAAGTACCCCCCCCCCTGGATAATCCCTCCTGCTAGTAAAATTGCGCTGCCAAAGGGAAAGTATGACAAATAAAAATTATGATGAAAAGAGGGGAATTTGGAATTTTTCGCCTATATTCCAGAATATAGGTAGGATATATAGAGGAGAATATCCTATAGTAATTATTTTTGAATTTATATCTCTTTTAATTCTTTTTTTCGTATTTTAGGAAGTTAAATTATTATAGCAGGGAATTTTAAAGATTCGAAATACGAAATTAGTTGCAACTGTCAAAGGGTTGCCTTTTGATGGAAGTGTACAGAGATGCAGGCTGGGACTAACAAGTATGAGTAATTACTTCCCGTGGACCAGATCTGGTACTGACGTTTACTGTGTTTAATACCAGTTCACCCCGAAATCGCCCCGAGTCACCGGGGACCCGAATCACCTTGCGATCGAAATCGCGCCCGGTAGGCGCACACAAGAAGGTTTCTCCGTCTCTAGTACCTTAAAGAGTTTTTTTTTTCTTGTGGGCAGGAATCCATATTTCAAATTAGGAGGCAAATTTTTTTTTTGTCCTTTATCTTAACCCTTCTATGATGATTCAATCTTTGGTCCCCAAAAACACGAAAAAATTAAAATAAATGTAAAAATAAATCCTAAGATATTCTAAAGCATATTGTTATGAAATAAAAATGGCTCTGTATGGGATCGAACCGGATATCTTCTGCATGTAGAGCAAGTCGGATAACTACTACGCTGTAAAACCATGTAAATATGTCTCGTATAGATTAAAATTCAATTATGAAAATGCTCAAATTTGTGCTCTAGTTTCAGCATATTTGGTCTATTACGAAAACTGTTGGCTCTATCGCTATCTTAGCTCTATGACTATCTACCTTGGTTCTATTGCCCTAGGAATGACGCATGGACGGATAATAGATAGACATATCTATTAACAAATGATCAATTAACAATGATCATTTTTATACAATCCTAATACTGGGGGGGGGTGGATTAATGCCAGAGTTGCCTCTCACTCAATTAGACTATCTGTCTTGGATTTTTCTACAATTAGCCATGACTTGATGCCCACAACTATCCAATTTGCTATTAAATAAACGTAGTGAACAAAATAAAAAGAATAAATTGGGAATTAACGCACCCCTAAGAACTTGGGAACGCATTTGTGTCAGGAAAGGATAGCATTAGTAGTATAATCTTTTATATTTGGGGGGGGGGGGGGGGTTTCCACTAAATAAGTATTGATTCTGCACCCCCTAGACTTTGAAAAACACCTTTTGGGTGTTTTCATTGAAAATTCTCTTTTTTGGTATTTTGGTTTAAAAAATGAAAATCAAAAGATATATAGCATTAGTAGTGTTTTTTTGGGGGGAGGGGGTCCCACTAATATTGTATTTACTCTGCACCCCCTAGTCTTTGAAAAACACATCTTTGGCTATTTTTGTCGAAATTTCTCTTTTTTGGTATTTTTGGTATAAAAATTAAAATAAAATAAAAATGCCCCCCCCCCTCCTAGTTTTTCGTGGATTGACGCCTCGCCATGGTTGTCCTTTTGAGATTAAACCGTAGCAGTTATCTTCAAAATAAAATTCGCTCGAGTTCCACGTCTATTTGTCCATGAGTCAATTGTGATGTAATTCGTGCTGAGTTGTAAATGACTAAAATGCACATTTTTTATCTATTAAATAAGGAGACTGATGTGAAGAATAAATAAACACCGCATGGTACTAGATACGGCAAATGCAGGAATTGAGCATTGGACTTCAATTTAATTTTTGACTAAACACTCTTTAAATAGGACTTACTTAGCCAGGGGCGAACGTAGGGAGAAGTGGGGCCTATGTTATTTAATTTTTTACATTTTCTGGATCCCTTCCCCCGAAAAAAATTCATCTGATTCCTCTCCAAGAATAAATTCATGTGTATATGCTTATTTTGAGCTAATCGATGTTGCACAAACTTTGAGGTGTTCGGAAAGCCACAAATAAAATAGTATTAAATGAACAGAACCAAATTTGAAGAATGATAGTATTTTTTAGGGAAATGAACATTCAAAATACCGTTTGATATGCTATATATTACAAAAATAATAGTTTCACTGCCCTTCCCCCTCCACGATACGTCGGGTGTCCCTAGGTCAGTGGCCTTTTGTGATATTGATAAATCTGGCCCTTGTCGTAGATTAATGAATGTAATATATGGCTTTATGAAACTCGACCAAACTAAACAACGGCTTTGTGGGATTTGTTGAAAACAATTTTGTGTTTACCAATAGTGGCAAAGTGGGTAGAGTTCTGCAATGTCCCGTCGTCACAGGGGCAGAATTTTGAAGCGTAAACTCGATGTTAAGGTTAAAAACGGCATGCTACTGCTATAAATTCATCAATCTTTTGTCCATGGCTAGCAAGTAAATATTTCAATAAAACTTCTCATCGACAAGGCTTTTAACCGCAGGTTTGTGGACTCGAGCCCCGAGCTAGACGTTTTTATTTCCAATTGCAGGGCTGACAGAAGGTCCCTAAAGCCTCTGATAGTCCCAAAGCTGAAGAAGGTCTCTAAAACTCCCTTTTTGCAAGGTTAAGCAATGTCAGCACTTCAGCAAAGAAGTCCTTTTAGTTTATTAGTGACCGTTAGTGTCCTGACGACTGCAGAATAATTTCAAGGCTACAGCGTCCAAATCTTCTTGATAATGATGGACGAAGACCTTTGATGTTTATTAAGGCCTCTGGCCTCTGGAGTTTATTAAGGCCTCTGGACCTTGGATGTTTATTAAGGCCTCTGGAGTTTATTAAGCTGCTCTGCTTTTTTGTATTCTCTGTTTAGATATATATTCCCTGAGATTCGACATTTTTGTCTCAGCTCACTCTTAATGGACTAATAACTTCACCACAGTAGCCATTGATGTCAAGCCTTTGTACATGTAATCCTTGTGTCATTGTTCCATTGGTAACTGCAACCTAGTAAAGAGCAGTCCTCGGGCCATGGTACCTGAAGGTTTGAAAAATGGTTTTAAAAAATTAACGCTAAAAGAAATCCAGGATTGGTAATCGGTATTATTTTTTTTTAACTCAACATTAATTTATAGGCTCGACATCTTTCTTTTAGAATTAAAAATGCAAAAACACGCCTGAAATGTCTATAAAATGGCCTCAGGTCGAGAAGAACAACACTTGAATTGCCTTGTTAGAAAACTCTTCATTCGAGGTTTATAGCCCCCTCTCCAATACCGTAAAACTGACAGTATCGGTATGTCTCCATTTTTTCACCCCTACGCCCTGAAGTAGTATTAGATTGCTATATTTCTGTAATGCCTCATGGTATATTGCTCTGGGCGTTGACTATGAAGTGTTAGATTTTCAGTTCAAGTCTCGTACTCGAACTTTTTTTTTTCAAACGATGTCAAAGCAAGTAGGACATGGGCAGGCTACTTTCTTCAGCAGAAAGTACTCTCCCCATCATCAGTCAATAATAACGGCTGTGAAACAATAATTCTGTTTTGACTTACGAAAATTTTGAAAAGCAGAGAGAGCTTGAAAAAAAAGAATGAAGAAGAACAATGGAAGCGCAATTACAAGAGGCTTTTGTTCCCCGTAGTAGCAAAATATTTGTTGGCATGAAAATATAATGAGTCGGAGGTAATAGGCTTGAGATTGTGCAGGATCTTGACTCTTGTTGATAGAAGAGCATCGCCAAGTGCTGAAAACCATGTTGCGACCAAGATGGACCCAGGATTGCACAAAGCCTCCATTTATATTGGAGATCCCAGGGACTTCTTACTGTCCAGTTCTAAGCCGGCTTAAGCGCTTCAGTGTATACTTAAGAAGATATGTGATCCCCGTCCTGCACTGGTATCCGGGATTATTGCTTTTCCTGAGGCCAAAATAATTTCAATGATTTAGAGAACATAAAAATTGGAACTTGGAATGTTACGGCGTTAAAAAATTACTATCGTATTGACATTTTGACTGGTGAGCTCAGACGATTCGAACTGTACTTATCGTATCAGAAACTCATATCCCAGGGATAGGAAGCATGAAATTACGAGATATAGACTTTGTTTACTCAGGTATGAAGACTGGGGTACATAGACAGGGAGTATGGCTCATGATGAATAAGGAAGCTGCTAAGTCTTGTTAACACTGGGAAGGTATTAGTAATAGAATATTAATTGCTCATTTTATGACTAAAGAGTTCAGGGTATTAGTTATAGTAGTATGTGCCCTTTTAGAACCGACTGACGGATATACTAGTGACTCAGATGAATTTTATTTACATTTACAGAAGCAAATAGACAGGGTCCCAGGTAGAAATATTATGTTTTTACTAGGATAGTTAACCCCTAGGTTGGTAGATGGTATCCTAGCCTAGGTAAATTTGGTGTAAGAAAAAAAAACAGTAATGGCTACAGACTTTTGCAAATCTGTAGCTATAACAATCTAGTTGTAACCAATACGGTGTTTGGTCATGAAATGGCCCATAAGTTAACTTGGTAATCACGTGACGGTACAAAGTTAGGACTTAGGGAAGAAAGTTTGGGCCACAACTATGAATGTTAGTGAAAAAGCTTTAGGTTTAATAGAGAGTAGAAGGGGTTTGTACAAGAATTATCCGAGT
The DNA here is from genome assembly GCF_032884065.1 of Artemia franciscana. NCBI lineage: Eukaryota > Metazoa > Arthropoda > Branchiopoda > Anostraca > Artemiidae > Artemia > Artemia franciscana. The sequence goes on from NC_088874.1 coordinate 32,344,798, forward strand.
GATAGGTCGTATGAAAACAAAAGGAATATAAAGAAAGTGGAGAACGCATTAAAGTATGAACTAAGGAGGTGTGAGGTGGAGAACATCGATTAAATTGCTGAAGATCTGGAAGATGCCGCTAGCCGATATAATAGTAAAATATTGTACTGGCATGTTAGTAAATTGAGAGGGAGTAGTCAATCTGGACTTTTCCCAGTTAAAGATAGGAACACGGCCATAATTAGTGATAAGGGAAGAGTTAAAGAGAGATGGGCAGAACATTTTGAGAATGTACTAAACCGAGATAGAGTAGGAAAAGATATAGTGGAAATTAAAAAGTTTGTGATACCTTGGATCTGAAGGAAGATTAGTTTTGTGAGGAAGAATTAGCGACAGTACTAAAAGGATCGAAAAATAATAAGGCTCCAGGTGCTGATAGTGTGCTAAATGAGTTTCTTAAATATAATGGCTCTTTATATTAGAAATAAGTTACTGAAGATCATGAATATGATCTTTGAAAAAGGGGAAGTACCCAGTGATATTAGGAAAAACCTAATTAAATCACTGTATAAGAAAGGTGATGATAGTGAGTGTGGCATTATCAAGGCATTAGCCTGGGTTCTGTAGGTAGCAAATTACTTAGTAATATGATAATTTTCAGACTGAGAGATGCTGTAAACAAAGTTTTAAAAGAAGAACAGCACTTGAAAAGGTAGAGGATGTGTCGACCAAGTTTTCACACTTAGGTTAATAATTAAGATTACCTGAGTTACCAAACACCTTTGGTCCTCAGTTTTATAGATTATGACCAAGCGTTCGATTCTATTGATAGAAGAGCTTTAGGAAAGGTCTTATCCTTGTATGTTATATCAGACAAATACGTTAAGCGATTTATGCTATATACGAGAATAACACTGCTGCAGTTAAGGTAGCAGTTGAGGTTAGCCCCTGGTTTTGTATTAAATCAGGAGTTAAGCAGGGTTGTGTTCTATCCCCTTTTATATGGATCATTTTGATGAACTTTGTCTTAAGGAGCACAGGAAAGGCAATTGGAGACCACGGAATGAAATGGGGAGGAAAATCTCTCCTGAACTTAGATTATGCTGATGGTTTAAGCATCCTACATGAAAGTTTGAGCAAAATGATTGAACTTTAGAGGTTTTGCGAACTCAGGGTGCTAGAATAGTTTTGAAAATCAATGTTAAGAAGACTAAGTCACTGAGGCTAGGAATAACTGAAGATGAAACGCTGACGCTGGGCAACGAAAAGATTGATCTGGTGGGCAGCTTCACTTACCTTGGTAGTATTATTAGTAAAGGCGGTGGGTGCAGTGAAGACGTTAAAAGTAGAATAGCCAAGACTCAGGGTGTTTTTTCACAGTTAACAAAAAAAATAAAAAAAAAACTGGAAGAACATGAAGATAAGCCTGCAACAAAGATTAGAATATTAGAAGCTACAGTGAAGGCAGTGGTCAAATATGGCTCTGAAGCATTTGCTCTACGAAAAGCGCAAGAAGGTTTGCTAGATGTTTTTCTCGGAAATTGCCTACGAATTGTTCTGGATACCCGGCTGACTGACCGTATTTCAAACAGTAGGCTGCCCGAAAAATGTGGTTCAATCCTGCTTTTTAGGGCTATGATGAAAGAAAGGTTGAGATGGCTAGGGCACTTTGTGCGGATTAAGGATGACAGATTGCCGAAGATTCTTCTCTTCGCCCAACCGTCTAGGGCTAAACGGAAAGCTAGTCATCCTCGTCTGGGGTGGGAGGACGTCATATAGAAAGATTTAAAGGAAAGGGGAACATCCTGGGAGGATGCAAAAGCTAGGTTTTGAGTAGATTAGGATGGAAGAGGAGCGTGCGTAGCTGTGTTGGCCTCAGGCGCTTTGATGCTGTGGTGAGTTGTTAGGATTAGTAGTAGTCTTGATAAGCCATTACAAGAAAATATAAGCCGATGGGCACAAGGAGCAAGCTCCTGACAAGATTTTTTAAGAATATCCGGCTTCTTCCGGAAAATAAGCCGGAAATCGGCTTAAGATTGGCATTGGAAAGAAAGACCTGACTAAAATTCAGCTTGCCATATTGCCCAGCAATGTTGGGTGGGTCACATTTGTTGCACACAGAACAAAAAAAAACAAGTCGGTAGCTTTTGAAAGTATTCGGGCACTGGTATGCAAAATTAAAGGTAGTTGCTGAACGGCACTTTTGAAGGACTAAAGGGAGCAAAGCGAAAGCCAGAAAAAAAAACAAACAAGTTGTTCTGAAATGTTTCGGTCTTTCGATGGATTTTCTGGTTAATTAATCAAAGTAGTTACTCATATACTTTTCAAATTTCGCTACTTTCATAGTTGAAAATCAGGAAAAAAAGACACCTGAGGTGATCCATATGGAAGGCCAAGGGGTTGGATCATCTTTATATTAGTAATGTCTTTCCAGAAGATGATGTCGCTACATGGCCGACCGTCCTGCTCTCATATTTATGAGAGATCGGTTTAATATAGAGTACGATGTTGAGTTTGTCATTTGTATGATAAATAACAGCTATACAAGGTTCCTATTGGTCCCTTTTTCGGTCTCAGGAAGATCCCTTTTTCTACCCAAAAAAGTTTCGAATGTTCCTATTTTTGACTCTGTAGCCCTACAAATGGTAAAAGTTATAAATGTTCGTAACATATTCTCTTTTGGGTGAAAGTTGCATTTGTGGAGTCGGAAATTGGTATTAGACTTTTTCATGTGTGTAGAATGCTAAAACTTGATTAGTTTGGGGGGTCCTCTTCTTCAATGAGTGTTTCTACAGACGTATTTTTGGCAGTTCTACTTAGTGTTTTCTCGTGTTTGGGGGATTAAGTTGAAGCTTATTTGGAATATTCTGCTGGAGAGAGGGGAGGGCAAGACGGAATGGAATTCTCTGCTTGAAGGGGAGCAAAACATTTTTCTCTCGCACAAAAGAGTATAAGGCTGTGTATTTTTTTATGCCTGTCGTCCGGTTCAACCTCCCCCTAAATATCGCCTTAAAGTTTCACCTAACTACCCTTAGCTTCAGTAGAAGTAGTAGTCATGACCTTCGTAATAATAGCAATAGTGGTAACATGCACATAGATCCTTTTGGTCAGTTCAATGTTTTCCTCAATATATCCTGAAAGCTTCAACTTATTACTCGAAGCTGTTCCTAAGATATTGCTTTTATGCTTTGCTGCTAGTGAGAAATAGTATGAGAGTTAGACAATTTTAATAGCTGAACATGGTTCCGAGAAACTTCAAGTTCAATAAATATAAAATTCATAATTCATAATATAAATTCATAAATATAAAATATATAAATTCAATAAATATAAAACACTTCACAATTCAATAAAAAATCTCAAAGGGGACAGAGGCTTGTTAACTGAGGGAAAAAACTACTTATTAATCATTTGCAGGCTACTGAACAAGGTCTAGACAAAAATAAGTAAGAAGTACTACTCACGCGAATGCCCACATGAAAACAACCGACCTCAACATCACTTGACATCAACAGCAAATCTGACTTTGTCAGCGACATCAAGAACCAACGATAAAAAACTATACTCCATTAAATATCCAATTTAAATTACATTATTTATAAATTTTACTGTCAACTTTCCTCTCCAACAAAAAAGCTGTTTTTCTTTAAGGTTTTGAAAAAAAAGAGCTGTTTCTTTTAAAAAACCAAAGCTGTTTTTCTTTCAAGTTTTTTTTTTTTAAAAGAGCTGTTTCTTTTAAAAAACCAAAGCTGTTTTTCTTTAAGGTTTTAAATCTAATAGGTTTATTTTGTTCAATTTACGAGCTTATTTTGATTTTTCCAGATGTTTCGAGTCTCAAACACATTCTATTTAAATTTTAGGCCGCAAATCCGGTAAAGGATGTTTTATTTACGAGGCTGGAGTGAAAGATCGACCTGTCAATGAAGAAGCTGTAAATATACTGAAAAAATATTCTCTAACACCTAAAGGATTTCAATCAGACTCAGATATTCAACTCCGATTAGTGAGTCGATTTGTGAATGAAGCTATCATGTGCCTTCAAGAAGGAATTTTGGCTAATCCCGTACGTACTCCCTCTTTTTAAACTTTCTCTCGCAACTTCTAAACTTCAAGAATTTTGAGAATATTGTGCTGTTTTTGTGGAATGTCAAATTGAACCTTTAAAAGTTCTAGAGTGTTTTTTTTATGTCATTAAGTCCATTCTTCTTAATATATAGTAATAGCCCGACTTAGACACCACGGGCGGATCCAAGGGAGGCCTTTTTAGATTAAATTTGTCAATTTAGTCAATTATTGGCACATTTGTCACATTGGGCCCCCCAAGATTTTGCTCATTGGCACCCTCGTGACATTGCAGTCCCCCCTCCAAGATTTTGCTCTAGAACCGCCCCTTGCTAGACACCCTGGATCTCCAATAAAGCTTACATTTTTTATTATTATAATCGCTAAGTTTTTTTTTTATATGTCAGTACAATAATCAAAAATGTAATAAATGTGTTGATTATAATCAGTCTAACAAAATCCGGTTTTAAAAATTACACATAGGTGTTATTTGTTGCGATATACTAAGAAAATTGGATTGTGTAAGCCACCATATATGGTAAACACTTCTTACATAGATCCGTATTTCCACCCACTGAGGAGAAAGTGTCACCTGCTTCATCCATATCTAAAGTAACAAATTTCATATTAAGGAGTGTCAGGAGGAGTATCAGCCCCTTCCCCCCTCTCAAAAGGTTGTCTGTGTCTAAGAATTTCGTATATGCTACAGAAAAGGTTCGCATTTTGAAAATGTCTTGTCTTTTTTTTTAATTCGGGAAAAGAAACGTTAAAACATTGTGCCCAGCCAACTTTAAAATGGTTATTTGAATAATTGTGACCTTAATTACCTTTTTATGGTGCTGATTATATTCAAGTTCCCTCCTCCCTCAATGAGACTTCCTTTGGTCTCACCCCCTGAATTACCAAAAAGTGCACTGTTTTGGTCGTCATTCATCCTTCCGAAGAATTAACGCTGGGTCTTGACCGAATTTCAAGAGAAAATTATTTTATAATTTACGTATTATACACATCTATATGCAATTCCTCTCCATGAGTTGTATATATATATATATATATATATATATATATATATATATATATATATATATATATATATATATTTATAATTTATAGTTTCTCTACCCACTATGGGGAAAGTATCATCTGCTGCAACCGATTGTGGTATTAAAGACGCGTCAAGGGCTCTAGCGAGTTTATCTCTCTCTCCCTCCCCCCTCTCTCCTCGCAAAGGGTAGCCTGTGTTGAAAGAGTATTTCATAAATTTTACAGAAAATGTTGTATTTTGAAAAGTGTCCATTTTGATTTCGACAAAAAAATTATTGTTGAATTGCACATTGGCAAAGGTAAAATGCATGTTTGGGTAAATTTGACTTGATTGTCTTTTTTGGGGGAACTGTTATACACTTCAATTGTTTTATATGTTATCGTGAATGCCCGCGAATTGGTTAATGTCGACATTCACCTGTAAATGTCTGAAATATCTTTTTTTCTCCTTGGATTAAGTCAGCGTTGCCAGTCATTTTTTCAATTTAATGCAAGTTTTGATGACGACACATTGGGTTAGATTAGACTAGTTTTGGTTAGACGAGGTTAGGTTCGCTTAGGTTAGATTAGGTTAGCTTAGGTTTTTAACCCTTTTTTATATTAGAACCAAATTTAATCTAAGCTAACATAAACTAACCTAACTTTAACTTTTACCGTGATAGGTTGCATAAGACTGAAAAAGCTGACTCGCCAAGCTAATTGAATCCAATCAGAGAAAAGGGAATTTCGAACATTCACCGGTGAATGTCGACATTTTACGTGATTTCGGATATTCACGGTAACATATACAATTTTGTGAGGAGAAACTCTTTTTGCTCCTTTCTCCCCAACACAAAATCAAAAGTTACCTTAATCCTTCTTCCCCGGGTTTCCTGGGATTTTCAAGTCGATCTCTCAGCCTAAGATAAAACAGGGTAGGCTTATCAAACTATGCATAAAAATTGTCACTGTTTGAATAAGATAAATACTTCCTTGGCTTTAGGCTCCTGATATATATATGGCTGGGCGTTACCGACATAGGCAATGATATAGATGGATTTTAAGAGTTAAAAAAAAGGGAACAAAAAAAATGATTATTGAAATACCTAAATCAATTCTTAAAATTATTGCTAAATTTACAAAGAGAGGGAGAAAAATGCATTATTTCGGACCACGTAGAAATGAAGATACTTTAGCGCAAATTTATGGATCCCTGTATAATTGATATTTCACTGATTTTACTTAATTTTCATAATTACCATATTTTACTGACATATTTAATAATGCCTTTCAATTTTCAGAGCACAAAAGTGGAAAGACACTGGTAGAAAAAGGATTGAATATGATTTAGGTCTGTGTCTTCAGGTTTAAAAGGTGGTCTGTCTGACTCAGATATCTTGTTATCAGAGCGATATAAGTGCATTAGATTTTAGCTAATTATGATTTAAAATGGTGAAATAAACCTGAAATAATATTAAATTAGTTCTGAGAACTGTTTAAGAAATGAGGGCTACAAGCAGGATTGATCTATTTCTACCAAGAAATGAGGGCTACAACTTGGGCTACAGAACTCGGTTTAAGAAATGAGGGCTACAAGCAGGATTGATGTCTGACTACCGAGAAAAAAACCCACTAAATAGCCGAAAAAAACAAGGGTAATAATAGCCACCATTTTAAAGAATAATAGCCACCAAAATTAAAGAAATATTTTTCTTACAGTTGGAAGGTGATATTGGAGCTGTTTTTGGTCTCGGTTTCCCCCCTTTTACTGGTGTTCCCCCCTTTCCCCCCTTTTACTCGGTTTCTCCCCTTTTAAAGAATAATAGCCACCAAAATTAAAGAAATATTTTCCTTACAGTTGGAAGGTGATGTTGGAGCTGTTTTTGGTCTCGGTTTCCCCCCTTTTACTGGTGTTCCCCCCTTTCCCCCCTTTTACTCGGTTTCCCCCCTTTTAAAGAATAATAGCCACCAAAATTAAAGAAATATTTTTCTTACAGTTGGAAGGTGATGTTGGAGCTGTTTTTGGTCTCGGTTTCCCCCCTTTTACTGGTGTTCCCCCCTTTCCCCCCTTTTACTCGGTTTCCCCCCTTTTAAAGAATAATAGCCACCAAAATTAAAGAAATATTTTTCTTACAGTTGGAAGGTGATGTTGGAGCTGTTTTTGGTCTTGGTTTCCCCCCTTTTACTGGTGGACCTTTCAGATTTATTGATGCATATGGTGGTGACAAATTCGTTGCCAAGATGCGTCAGTTTGAGTCGGCGTACGGCCCTGCATTTACCCCTTGTCAACTGTTGCTCGACCACGCAAAAGATTCCTCTAAGAGATTCTATCCTAGGAAATAAAATTGAATTGAAACGTTTTTGTAATATTCTAATAGGTAAATATTGTTTTGTTTATTAATTTGTCTGTGACATTAAGAGGAAAAAGTTGTAGTACATCATTTTCGGTCTCTTGAAGAATTATACTAATGTGGGTTACGCTTTTGGTGTTTTATTTAATTTGTAGCTTTGGAATTTTCAAGAATTCCTCCTCCAGTGAGGAGTTTTTTATATTTAAGTTGTAGCTAAAAAAAAAAGAAAAAAAATTAACGGCAGCAAAGACGGAGACTTCAGAAGAAATTATATGCAAGAAAAAGTGTCACCAATTATTGCTTTTCCTCGAAGTGACATTTAGCAAAAATGCTGAACTCGTGTCTCTGCATCCTACTACTATTCAATGAATCAATCGACGCTCCGATACGTAATCAACTATCAAGAGATAATAAAAAAATAGTTGAAAACTGTAGAAAAGAATAGAAAAGCAACAAAAAGGAGCGCAAAAGTGAAGTTAAGTAAAGCAAAGTGTAGAAGAATATGGTAGTAAAAAGTGACATCTTCTGTATTTACTTTAATCAATAATGTCACATGAGGAATTTTATTAAAATCGATTAAAATCACATCGATATCGAAAAAGTCTTCATAGATTCTTGATCAGTTGTGCAGCAACAGTTTTGCAGTAACACTATATTAAAACTCTATAGATTCTTAATCAGTTGTGCAGCAACAGTTGTGCAGTAACACTATATTAAAACTCTTTATAGATTCTTGATCAGTTGTGCAACAACAGTTGTGCAGTAACACTATATTAAAACTCTTTATAGATTCTTGATCATTTGTGCAGCAACAGTTGTGCAGTAACACTATATTAAAACTCTTTATAGATTCTTGATCAGTTGTGCAGTAACAGTTGTGCAGTAACGCTATATTAAAACTCTTTATAGATTCTTGATCAGTTGTGCAGCAACAGTTGTGCAGCAACGGTTGTGCAGTAACACTATATTAAAACCCTTTATAGATTCTTGATCAGTTGTGCAGTAACACTATATTAAAACTCTTTATAGATTGCTGATCAGTTGTGCAGCAACAGTTGTGCAGTAACACTATATTAAAACTCTTTATAGATTCTTGATCAGTTGTGCAGCAACAGTTTTGCAGTAACACTATATTAAAACTCTTTATAGATTCTTGATCAGTTTTGCAGCAACAGTTGTGCAGTAACACTATATTAAAACTCTTTATAGATTCTTGATCAGTTGTGCAGTAACAGTTGTGCAGTAACGCTATATTAAAACTCTTTATAGATTCTTGATCAGTTGTGCAGTAACACTATATTAAAACCCTTTATAGATTCTTGATCAGTTTTGCAGTAACACTATATTGAAACTCTTTATAGATTCTTGATCAGTTGTGCAGCAACAGTTGTGCAGTAACACTATATTAAAACTCTTTATAGATTCTTGATCAGTTGTGCAGCAACAGTTGTGCAGTAACACTATATTAAAACTCTTTATAGATTCTTGATCAGTTGTGCAGCAACAGTTTTGCAGTAACACTATATTAAAACTCTTTATAGATTCTTGATCAGTTTTGCAGCAACAGTTGTGCAGTAACAGTTGTGCAGTAACGCTATATTAAAACTCTTTATAGATTCTTGATCAGTTGTGCAGTAACACTATATTAAAACCCTTTATAGATTCTTGATCAGTTTTGCAGTAACACTATATTGAAACTCTTTATAGATTCTTGATCAGTTGTGCAGCAACAGTTGTGCAGTAACACTATATTAAAACTCTTTATAGATTCTTGATCAGTTGTGCAGCAAAAGTTGTGCAGTAACACTATATTAAAACTCTTTATAGATTCTTGATCAGTTGTGCAGCAACAGTTGTGCAGTAACACACCTACCTATTAAAACTCTTTATAGATTCTTGATCAGTTGTGCAGCAACAGTTGTGCAGCAAAAGTTGTGCAGTAACACTATATTAAAACTCTTTATAGATTCTTGATCAGTTGTGCAGCAACAGTTGTGCAGTAACACTATATTAAAACTCTTTATAGATTCTTTATCAGTTGTGCAGCAACGCTGGTCGTTCAAAGAAAACCAGAAAATTAAATAATATACAATCTTTAGATATAGGTTTGAAAGCTGTATTTCTGTTCCTGTATTTCTGAACAGCTTCTGTACAACTGTAAGCTATATTTCTGTATTGCTGAATTTCTGTTGCCTGTGACATTATATTACAGACTTACTTGTAAGAGTTCGTAAGTTAACTTATCTTATAACTTTGTCTTATCTTATTATCTTATAAGTTAACTTATAAGAGTAAGAAGTGGCGTTAGTGTCGATAAATAAAACTATAACGATATCTAGTATTTTGCGACATTCGGTATTTCTATCAGTATAATAATAAGAATAATTAATTTAATTAGTGTAAAGTTACCCATACTCTTTAGTTTTGATAGCTAAGGTTCAGATTCATCGAGTTATGATTAGGTTTTTTTATTAATAATTGATTTAGTATTATTAATAATAATTAATTATTATAATTATAGTAATTATAATAATTATAAAGATTATTAATAATTAATAAGAATAATTAATTTAATTAGTGTAAAGTTACCCATACTCTTTAGTTTTGATAGCTAAGGTTCAGATTCATCGAATTATGTTTTAGGGTTTTTTTTGTTTTTTTTTATGCTTATTGTTATTGTTTTTTTTGTTGTTTTTTTTTAATTATTTTTAATTATTTTATTTTAATTATTTTTAATTTATTTTATATTATTTTTATTGTTTGATGCTTTGTATGCATCTTTTCATCCAACATCACAAAAGGCTTCTTTTTAGCTTTCTAATTTTGAATACAATACAATTAGCATAAGAAAACGTACTCCTGCTACCTATAATGCGCCAAGCTGGTGAAGTTTTATTTGGATTAAGCTTCACTGTTATAGTGGATAAATTAGCAGGGAAATTAGAGGCCTTAACAGAAAACAGGAAAAGTTGATTAACTTTATCTCTGTATCAATGTCTATTGTTTCTGAATTAGAAAATTCCCTCAGAAATTTACGCATTGATACTTGGACTCGGATTAATGGGTAACCTTTTGATTAATTTTAGTTAAATTAACAAATTAATTTCAGGAGTTTGAAAAAACAATTGCTACCAATGTTTTAAGACTTCAAGTTTAACAGTAAATTATACTCAGATACACACCTCTATAGAGCAATACTTCTGAAATGCCAACAGTTCAGAACCATATTTGAGCACTGTCATCACCGACACTCCTTGAATATTGACCCTGGGGCACCAGTCTGATGGATAATTCGTTCCCAGTGCTTACAATACTGTAAATTCTACCCCATTCATTCTGAGCAATTCCTTCAATAACGCAGTTAGCGGTACAGGAGTCAGGCTTAGGACAGAGGGCGCTATCCCAAAGATTACCCTTATAACAGTTGGTGTAACCACTTACCTGAAATATCATAGAAAATGAACGGCTGTAGCGGTTTAGGTGTCATCATTTCAGAACAATATCTGACTACTGTCATCACCGTAGCTTCTAGACTTATCTTCCTATTCTTCCTAACTTTTTTCTACTGCAAAAACAAGGCCTTGGCTACTCTACTTTTTATATCTTCATCGCACCCCGCATGCGCATGCAATTCCTCTGGAAAACATCTAATATATCCTCCTCCGTCTCCCAAAGTGTCCACGTTTTTTAACCTTGCTTGACCACTGCCATAACTCTAGCTGACAATATTCTAATCTTGATTCGCACAGTTATCTTGCTTTTCTTCCAAATTCCTTTCAACTGTGAAAAAAAATGGACCTTGGCTATTCTACTTTTAACACCATAAGAAACATGGACTGATCAGTTTTCTTGTAAACAAAGTAGAAATGAAAAATTTATTGAAGTTGTAATTAATTAGCTTTTTAATTGAAAAAAAAATAAGAATATGCACCTTGTTTTATTAAATGGCTGAGAAAAGTAATACATTATCTATGGACAGGTACAAAGGAGAAAGGCATCCTTTCTCCTCCGTCCTACAAAGTGCCATGAGAACCATGCTTGACCACTGTCATTAATGCAGTTTTTAATATTCTAATCTTAATTCGTAGACCTATTTTTCTGTTCTTCAAAATCTTAGACAACTAACACCTTGGCCCTTGGCTACTCTAATTGTTCTAACGGTAGCTCTTAGCGGAAAGTGGTAAATATCATGTATAGAAGAAATGTGATAAAAAGCTAAACTTTGGCGTAAATACCTGTTCCAACGGTAGTTCTTAGAGGAAAGCGGTAATTTTTGTACCGAAGAAATGTGATAAGAATCACATTGGCCCTTGGCTATTCTAATTGTTCCAATGGTAGTTCTTAGGGGAAAGTAGTAATCTTTATGTATCGAAGAAATGTGATGAAAAGTTAAACTTTAGCTTAAACAGGGGAGGCTAGAGGGAGGCTATAGTGGTGTCCATTGAAGGGTAAGGAGGATTTTTAAAGGAGAAAGCCCCAAGGATTTGTTGCCTCTCCTAGATTTCAAAAAATACTTTTTACATTCCAAACTATACTTTTTTCCGTTATTTTTATTGAAAGATAGATGTTTCGGAGTGTTTTCTTTGAAAAAGCAACCAAATCGCCCTTTCTCTTACTTCCCTCTGCTAACCAATTTTTGTGCACTGGTGGCACTGTGGGAGGGGGAGGCCTCCCCGTTTCAAGGAAATCCTGTTTCCTATATGAAACAAGGTTTTTTCGCATTATATTTTATTTAAAGGTGGCTTTTTGAAGTTTTTCCACTGAAAAAGTAACTAAATGTCTCCCTTTCTTTTTGTTCCCCTATCTTCCCCAATTTTGTGTAATGATGGCACTGAGGGAGGGGGAGCACTCCCTGTTTCAAGAAATCCTGTTTCCTAGGTTTTTTTGCGCTATATTTTATTTAAAGGTGGCTTTTTGAAGATGTCCCATTGATAAAGTAACTAAATCCCCCCTTTCTTTTCGTTCCCTTAACCTCCCCAATGCTTGTGCACAATGGCACTGGGGGAGGGGGGAGGGCTCTCCGTTTCTAGGAAATCCTCTTTCCTTATGTGAAACAAGGTTTTTTCGCATTATATTTTATTTAAAGGTGGCTTTTTGAAGTTTTTCCACTGAAAAAGTAACTAAATGTCTCCCTTTCTTTTTGTTCCCCTATCTTCCCCAATTTTGTGTACTGATGGCACTGGGGGAGCGGGGAGCCCTCCCTGTCTCAAGGAAATCCTGTTTCCTTATGTGAAACAAGGTTTTTTTGCGTTATATTTTATTTAAAGGTGGCTTTTTGAAGTTGTCCCATTGAAAAAGTAACCAAATGCCCCCTTTCTTTTTGTTCCCCTAACCTCCCCAATGTTTGTGCACTATGGCACTGGGGGAGGGCTCTTCATTTCTAGGAGATCCTGTTTCCTTATGTGAAACAAGGTTTTTTGCTTTACGTTTTGTTTAAAGGTGGCTTCGCCGGAGTATTTCATTGAAAGAGCAACCAAATTACCTCCCTTTGTTTACTCCGCTTTCCTCTCGCCAATTTTGTTACTTGATGGCACTGGGAGCAGCTGCTCCCTCCGTTCCAAGAAAATCATATTTCCTAGTGTAAAACAATTACACTGAAATCAGAGCTTGGTCCTTAAGGATTGTTAGAGACAAGTTAAATTTTAGCAGGCACCTCATCCGTGGTTCAACATTACCTTTTATTCCCCTAGATTTATATTGATTTTTCAAATTTCAAAAAGATGAAATTTCATATTGATAAAACATGTATAGCGTTCATGACCTGTGTTGCTAAACAGAGAACTTTTGTAAAAACGCTCAGTCAGAATCTTTATGTCTCATATTTTTCTCTAAATGGATAAGAGTCCCTTAATTTTTTCAGAATTACTTTCTGGGAAATTATTATCTTTTTTCTTGTTTTCAACTCCTCTGTTTGGTTACGATTTGTAATGTTTCCCGAACCTCCAAACCAAAGCCTTCATTACGGCTATGGTCATGTAATACAAGTAGATGTTTGCTGGGTAAATTTAAAGTGAAAAGCTCTGCATTTGTTTTGCAGCCCTCCCCCCCCCCTCATATTAAAAAAAATGCTAAATCTTTGAGGAGTTATTTATAGGTCAGACGACTTTTTTTTTGTAATTAATTGGATTGAATTTAAATTTTAGTCTATTTTTCATTCCTCAAAATAGCACAGTTCTCGAATATAGCTTCTTGGATTGGACCGCTTTGTAAAATAGGGAGCCGCTGCCCCCCCCCCGGGGAAAATTCCCCCTGGATAGTTCCCCCCCCCCATTCCATGCCTAGCCTCGTAAAATGGCTTCAAAGGGAATTACGGTATTACAAGTAAAGCGAGTATACTTTGAGCAACTCAATAAACCAAAGCTTGAACACATATCCAAGTAAGAGAGGAGCAACTAAAACCGAACTGTACAGGTAATTTGTATAGTACCGAAAAAATTTTAAATGTGCCTTGTTGTATCAGGCCCTCTAAATTGTATCAGAAACGGTAGAATTGTATCGTGTTGGCAACGCTGGTGCTTATAAGCAACAACTGAATATCAATATTTTGGTATTGTATCGATTATTGGTCATTAATAATAAATATCATCAATAATATTGCCTGTCTGCCAAAATAAGTTGCACGCGCTCCAGTGCCAATGTATGTTGTGTTATTTTTGTTCGGCCATAAAAAAGTGAATTTTCTTTCATTTTTTATCAAACCATTCGTGGTAACGCACTGTGAGAATTAAATCTAAGGCTTGGCTCTATAGTAACCGACTCTAAAAATAGAATTTTGATAACAACTGATACATCAAAAAAATCGAATCATCTGCTGATTCCAAATACATCAAGTTTATTAAGTCTAATGTTACCCGTCCAAATTTACCCAATTTTCGAAAAAAGCAGGAAACGCCCCCAAAAAATCAAAACGATCTTAATGCAAATTACACCATCAGATTCTGAATATCCGAGAACCATACTATAAAGGTTCCAAGCTCCTATCTACAAAAAGTGGAATTTTGCATTTCTGCCAGAAGGAAGACCACGGAAGTTTTTTTCTTCTTTTTTTTTTATTATAATTGTTATTATTATTATTTACAGGAGATTGTATCATTTACAGGAGAATAATAAATATCATCAATAATATTGCCTGTCTGCCAAAATAAGTTGCACGGGCTCCAGTGCCACTGTATGTTGTGTTATTTTTGTTCGGCCATAAAAAAAAAAATGAATTTTCTTTCATTTTTTATCAAACCATTCGTGTCATTTTGGCACGAATGGTTCCATTCTGGCAAAACCATTTTGCCAGAAGGAAGACCACGGAAGCTTTTTATTTATTTTTTTTTATTTATTATTATTATTATTTACAGAAGATTGTATCAAATCAGTGATCCTAGAAGATCAGGATAGAGCTTATTTGATCGGAAATCAAAGGTTCTAGTGCCCCTTTAAGTGACAAAAAAGATTGGAGGGCAACTAGCCCCCCTCCCATGCCCTTTTCCCCTAAATATATCTGATCAAAAAATTTAAATGCCTATTTGTTTCAGTATATATGGAAAGTCCCATAATTATCTGTAAGCTACGCAATTTGCCCATTGTTCACATAACTATAGTATTTGCTATTGGAAAATACACGGATGTTTTTCGGAAGGGAGGGGATTTTACTTGGGGAGGAAAGTCTTCAGGAGAAAAAGTAGTAGAAATTATTCCATACATTTGTGGGCGGGCTCCACTTCCTTTGCCCCCGCTTTTTGCGCTAAAATTTGTGTCTTTTGACAGATGCATCTTACAGGATTGGGAAACAGCTATTGCCTGCTTTAATTTTTAGATTTCCCGAAACAATTGCCTTGCATCTTAGCTCTATTTGTGTAAGCACACATCTCGTGCTTCAAAGTTGAACAATCTGCAGCTTGAGAAATTACAAGCGGGATATATAATTGACGTTGTAGTTGTGTGTATTTTGCTGTTTCTAGGCATTTACCCCCCGGAAAATACCACCCTGAAAAATACCCCTCGCACCGAGGAAAATACCTCCTCCCCCCCCCCCCCCCGTGGAAAACAAGGCTTTCCAAATTTTAGAATTTTGTTTCAGTTTTTTTTCAGTAGGTATAAGGAATTTTGGCACTCGTGTATTATACGCCACTCACTCAAGTTAACGATATGTAAAACACAAGAACCAGAAAAGCTGTGGTAGAAAAGTTTGTGGTAGTTTTACACTTGGAAGATAAGAAAAACAAACTCGTATAATTTAACAACGCTTTTGTCCGTAAAAACGTAAACAGTAAGTATTTGTTACTTGCCAAAGCCAACTATCCTTTCAAAGGATTGCTAAACATTTTTAAACTTCTGGTGCCATATGTTTTAGCTTAATTCTGATGATTATTCGCTTTTTTTTTTTTTTTTTTTTTTTTTTTTTTTTTTTTTTTTTTTTTTTTTTATATATATATATATAATTTGGCGCCCACTACTGCCAAAAATTGCAGAAGTACATATGGAAGTCTTTTCAACAAAAATGGATTTGTGTTTTTTAAGTTTTTATGATACTTTGGTGTGTAAATTCCTCTCTTTCCCCTTCCTTAGCACTTTTCAACGAAACTATAAAAAAAAAAAAACTCAGATAAAATACTCAAATTTGGAAAGCCTTATTTTCCACGGGGAGTATTTTCCCCGGGGGGTATTTTCAGCTGGTGGTCTTTCCGGGGGGAATAAACGCTGGCTACCATTTTTGATGTTGTCCATGAGTTTTGTTTTCACTGGAACTGTGAGCCAATAAGTAAGCGTTTACGCGTTTGGTAGGATCAGTGACGATCATAGACCATGAGCTAGGCTATTTGAAGGTGGTCTGATTTGGCATTTAGGAATTAGGCTTAGGCACCGGGTTTGAACCCATTCCCCAAAACTTTTTGTCGGACTTGTAAAAAAAAAGTCACAAAAATGCATATAGACGCATTTTTCTCGCGTTTTCTAAAAAATTGTGTTTCACCTCCCCCCTAAAAAAAATAATAATTTCCAAACCAAATCCTGGATACGACCTTGCCTTCATGACTTGGAAATAAACTTATATACTGAAAGTACCAAGGACGATGAAATTAGATTTATTTGAAATGCCTAAGTGGGAATTTTCACATCTGAAAAAAAAAATTGGAAAAATCTCAAATATTTATTCATTTTTTAAAGAAAAGGGCCTCCATATGCAGCTATGGTGTTTTTGGCAAATTTAAGACAAAGTAAATATGAGTGAAATAGAAGCAAAAATTAAACAAAAAAAGCATGGAAACAAACTGCATAAGAAGGTGTAGAAGGTTTAGCAATCTTTTGGAATCAACTGATTAATTCCAAATGGAATCTTTGGAATCAAATTTTTATTATTTTAATATTTGAATGTTTACAGACGAAAAGCATTGTCACGATTCGGCTTGGCAACACTGCCGAAATTGTGGTATTGCATTAAAAAGTTCATCTTGAGATAACCAGAAGAAAAATCCTATTGAATCGTGGTTTTTGGGTATGTATAGGTCTGAGATGGGTCCAGGTATAAAAAAAATGTTTTCATTTGAAGTCTTTGTTACACTACTTCGCATTTAAATACATAAGAAAAGATAATTGAGTTTTTTCTTTTAATTTGTGTATACATGTAATTTCAAGCTCATAGTATCAAATGTATAATCTTATTTAAAGAAGAACTAAAAAAGTTGAAACCGGAGATGGAAACCTTTTAACTAACTGGTTTCATATTTTTAATCAACGTTCCTGAGGTAGCTTTTTACAACCTCAAATGACGGACAGGTGAAAGATAAATGGAACATTGTTCCAGTGTTTTGATACTAGCTTAGATATAAGGTAACAGTTTTTGTGATATCATCTTCTTGGACATGTAACTGATGGTAAATGATGTGCAGGTTGGTTTGCATCAGTGACAATAAAAAGTAGCACATTAGTATGTTGATACGAATAAAATCAGTGGTTTTAATATCTGGTTAAAAGTAGTATGTTTTTTTCTTAGATGTATCTGAGTTCAACTTGAAATAATTTCAGTGGGCATAGTTTTTTGGGTGGGACTCAAGATTTGGGGTGCTGTTAATTGATGCCATCATTGGTAATATTTTTATTTCAACCTCAAAGGACAGGCAAGTGAAAGATAAACAGGACATTATAGCAATAATTTGAATTGAAGCTTTGAATACTCTCCTTATTCGTTTTAACTGTCTAGATTTGTTAAAACAGTGGCGTCAATTCACAAAAATTTAGGGGCGAAATCAAGGCTGTATCCAGGCTCTCTTTTTCTTTGGGGGGCGGGGGGTACAATTTTTTTTAACGCATACGAAATTTGTTTATATACATTTTTGTTACGTTTCTACGAGTCGGATATAAATTTCGAGGGGGGAGGGTCGAATACTCTAACCCTTCCCCTGGATACGGCCTCGGGCAAAATATATTTTTCAATTATAAGGACGGGTAAATTTGTCTCTTTTCAATTTCCATTAAAAACAAGAAGAAAGGCGATTTTCAATCAAAATATCCCACAAAAATGGTATTCAGATTTGAAGGGGTCTCAGATACGTAAATATTTCATCAACCGGTAAATCAAATGTAAATTAAAAATGAAGATGTTAAAACTCACGCAATTTTTGAGGGATTGGGGGAGGAAGAGGCGCTCGGGTTTTAGGGTGCTATAAGTTGATGCTGCACCGCTACTTTTGCTTTTTTTATGGCACTTGGTATTAACCAAGTGACATATACAATCGCCAATTCTGTCGGTCTGTCTGTCTGTCGGTCCCGGTTTTGCTACTTTAGGCACTTCCAGGGAGGCTAGGGCGATGAAACTTGGCAGGCGTATCAGGGACGGGACCAGCTTAAACTAGAAATAGTCGTTTTCCCAATTTGACCATCTGGGGGAATGGGGGGCCGGTTAATTCGGAAAAAATAGAAAAAATGAAGTATTTTTAACTTATGAATGGGTAATGGGATCTTAATGAAATTTGATGTTTGGAATGATATTGTGTCTCAGAGCTAGAATTTTAAATCCCGACCGAATCTGATGACATTGGGGGGAGTTGGAGGGGGGAAACCTAAAATCTTGGAAAACACTTAGAGTGGAGGGATCGTGATGAAACTTGATGGGAAAAACAAGCACAAGTCCCAGATACATGATTGACATAATCGGAACGGATCCGCTCTCTTTGGGGTAGTTGGGGGGGGGGGTTGGTAATTCTGAAAAATTAGAAAAAATGAGGTATTTTTAACTTACGAACGGGTGATCGGATCTCAATGAAATTTGATGTTTAGAAGGATATCGTGTCTTAGAGCTCTTATTTTAAATCCCGACCGGATCTGGTGGCATTGGGTGGGGGAGTTGGGAGGGGGAAACCTAAAACTTGGAAAACACTCAGAGTGGAGGGATTGGGATGAAACTTGGTGGGAAAAATAAACACAAGTGCTAGATACATGATTGACATAAATGGAATGGATCCCTTCTCTTTGGGATAGTTGGAGGGGTTATTTCTGAAAAATTTGAAAAAATGAGGTATTTTTAACTTACGAACAGGTGATCGGATCTCAATGAAATTTGATATTTAGAAGGATATCGTGGCTCAGAGCTCTTATTTTGAACCCGACCAGATCTGGTGACATTGGGGGGGGGAGTTGGGAGGGGGAAACCTAAAACTTGAAAAACACTTAGAATGGAGGGATCGGAATGAAACTTGGTGGAAAAAATAATCACGAGTCCTAGATACATGATTGACATAACCGGAACGGATCCGCTCTCTTTGGGGTAGTTGTGGGAGGGGTTAATTCTGAAAAATTAGAAAAAAAATCAGGTATTTTTAACTTACGAACGGGTTATCGGATCTCAATGAAATTTGATATCTAGAAGGATATCGTGTCTCAAAGCTCTTATTTTAAATCCTGACTGGATCTGGTGACGTTGGGGGAAGTTTGGGGTGGGGGAACCTAAAATCATGGAAAACGCTTAGATTGGAGGGATCGGGATGAAACTTGGTGGGAAAAATAAGCAGAAGTCTTACATACGTGATTTACATAATTGTAACGGATCCGATCTATTGGGGGGAGGGGGGTAATTCTGAAAAATAAGAAAAAATGACGTATTTTTAACTTACGAAGGAGTGATCGGATCTTCATGAAACTTCATATTTAGAAGGACCTCGTAATTCAGATCTCTTATTTTAAATCTCAACCGGATCAAGCGTAATTGGGGGGGGGGCAGTTGGGGGGACCGGAAATCTTAGAAAATACTTAAAGCGGTGAGATCAGGATGAAACTGGATGGGAAGAATAAAAACTTGTCTAAGATACGTGACTGACATAACCGGACCGGATCTGC
The DNA here is from genome assembly GCF_032884065.1 of Artemia franciscana. Taxonomy (NCBI): domain Eukaryota; kingdom Metazoa; phylum Arthropoda; class Branchiopoda; order Anostraca; family Artemiidae; genus Artemia; species Artemia franciscana. The sequence continues at coordinate 32,364,534 of NC_088874.1, forward strand.
TCTCTTTGGTGGAATTGGAGGGGGGTAATTTTGAAAATTGAGGTATTTGTAACTTACGAAAGGGTGACCAGATCTTGATAAAATTTTATATTTAGAAGGATCTTGTGCTTTAAAGTTCTTATTTAAATTCCGACCAGATCCTGTGACATTGGGGGGAGTTGGAGGGGGAAACCGGAATTCTTGGAAAGTGTGAAAATTGGGGTATTTTTATCTTACGAATAGATGATCGGATCTTAATGAAATTTGATTTTTAGAAAGAATTCATGTCTCAGAGCTCTTATTTCAAATCCCGACCAGATCGTTTGACATTGGGGGGAGTTGGAGGGGGAAATCTTGGAAAAACACTTGGAGTGTAGGAATCGGGATGAAGCTTGGTGGATAGAATAAACAAATGTCCTTGATACGTGATTGACAGAATCGTACTGGATTTGCTCTCTTTGGAGGAGTTGGGCGGAGGGGTTCAGTGATTTGGCGAGTTTGGTGCTTCTGGACGTTCTAGGACGATGAAAATTGATAGGCGTGTCAGGGAGCTGCACAATTTGACTTGATAAAGTCGTTTTCCCAGATTCGACCATCTGGGGGGCTAAAGGGAGAGGAAAAATTAGAAAAAATTAGGTATTTATAGCTTACGAGTGGGTGATCGGATCTTAATGAATTTTGATATTTAGAAGGACATCGTGACTCAGAGCTCTTATTTTAAATCCTGACCGGCATTGAGCCTCTTATTTTCCTTTTTAAATCAATCTATTGATTCATATAATTTTGTTATAGCTCATACCATATGATCTCTTGGCTCTTAGCTCTTCTCGCCTCGTCATAAGTGCCATATGAGCTCTTAGCTCTTGTTTTCAATCTCAAATGAGACACAGGTGAAAGGCAATTGGAGCATTCTATTAATTATCTGATTTTAGCTGAGATATAAAAATAATTCTGTTTGTGATAACGCCTACTATGACATATATATAATTAGACAAATTTGTTGTAAAACAAGCGACCATAAAAGAAGTGGATACAAAACGTATCCGGGATTTTTGTTCGGGGGGGGGATATATTTGGTTGGTAGGGGCTTTACAAAAAAATATTTACAAAACACATCAAAAGTTAGTTCATATACATTTTTGCTACTTTTTAAGGGTTGGAAAAATATTTTTTAGGGGGAGGGGCGTGCCCCCTAGATTTTAAAAATTATTCTCACTGAAAAATTTCTCCCTTCTCCTGGTCTTTGAAAAATGCTACTGACCCCCTCCCCCTTCTAGATTTTCACAAACTAATAGTACTCAACAAATTTGACTTAATATCTTTAGCTATATTTGCTATTGTCAGAACCTTACATGAAAGTCGTATAATTTCGATTTCGCACATACAGCAGGGTTATACTTACTGCCAACTGCGCCCTCTACTTTATTTCAATGAAAATTAAATTACAACATGATTATACATATTAGGTTAGTAATTTAAAATTTTATGCCCCTAAAATTTCCTAGATCCCTCTGACCCCTCCCCTAAAACTGGCTCTAGCCACTACCAAAAACTGCACAATCCTATACGGAGGTCTTTTCATTAAAAATTGAATTCCTGTTTTTCTAATTTTTTCAGATATATATGGTTGTGCAAATTTCTACTTAACCGATTCGACCCCGCTTCAAACCTATTCAAATTGAATTTAATTTTCCCTGTTCTTGGTTCTTAAACCGATTCAAACCAGTCAAACCGATTGAAAACCCATTTTATTTTCACCGTTCCTGGTACTTAAACAATTAGACCTTCTTTTTTTTTTTTTTTTTTTTTTTTTTTTTTTTTTTTTTTTTTTTTTTTTTTTTTTTGTGTATTTTACGCCAAAAAATGGAGCTTTTATGGAGATATTCATGTCTTGAATGCCTTAATAAACTCATTTCAATAACAAAGACTTCCAGTAAAAAAAAAAGTACTGTTTCTTCTATAAGATGTGTATTGTATAACATACGCCTTTTGGATTATCACAGCCCAAGTCACTCCGATATATAATTGAAGTTAATATTTGAATATTCATAGTGGCCAAGTTGAAAGGAGTGGTAGTTGAGATAGTACCTAATTATCTTTTTGATGCAAATCTTTAAAAGGGATATTCCGAAAACATAGACATTAATATACATCTTGCTATGTTTATCTACTCGTATATGACAGTGCCTCTGCATCATCATTAGCGTTGTTTTAAAAGTAGGTTGTTGAGAAAAGTTATAGCTAGGTAATTTGGCTTGCCACTTTTTTGTTCACTGATATGGCAAACACGTACCTTTAGGCGTTGATCGTCTTAACGCACAAAAATAACGCACTGCAATAATGGTGATGTCCAAATTTGTGGTAGTAATTACTTGCAAATGAACTGTAACCCCCTCCCTCCTAGTGGCACCAATTGACGAAAACGTAGGGAAGGGGCAAGAATGCTTTTGATTTCTTTGAAGATAAAAAAAAATCTAAAGGATAAGGGGGAGGTGTTTTTTTCCATTTAATATAGAAGCACCAAAAAAGGTATTTTTTGAATGTGTATTTGCGTCAAAGATGCGACGCACAGGCCATGAGTATTTAGTAATAGAAAAATAGATATAGTAATTAACCACAATATTAAGTATCTCTCGGATTTTTTCATGTCGGAAATAAAACCCACTAGAAAAACATAATTTTCTGTCGGATAAAAGCAACCAAATGATGTACAGACGAAACTTGGTTTAAAAGTGACTAAAAGTGACACATTAGTGGACTCTTCTCCTCCATTCTACCCTGTTTAAAATTTCTAGCAATACTTATGAGCTACAAGATACTGTTACCTTAAAAAAATTAAAGGGCAAGAATTTTAACACGATAAAAGAGCAATCCACTCCGAATTAAAGCGCACGTAACAAAATTTATTTTAATTATATGTATATATATATATATATATATATATATATATATATATATATATATATATATATATATATATATATATATATATATATATATATATATATATATATATATATATGGAGTTTTTACAACAATGCGAGGTAGTTTTATGTTCAAGATATACATATTAATATGTGAAGATTAAGTATTGATTTTCTCTTATTTTCTCTTCTCCTGGATGTCATGTGATATCATTATCATGCAAGGCCATATCCAGGGGAGAAGGTTAGGGATTTGACGCCCCCTCCCTCCTATAAAAGTGTCAGTGTCACGACACAAAAGCCATAGAGACTGTTTTAGGTATATTTGTACACCTTTTATATAACAATTCAATACAGTACCATGCCACCTGAGGCCAGTACAGCTGTAAACCCCCTCTCCTCTCAAATCTATTCAAAAATCCTCCTTTACTACCTACTACGAACTTCCAGTTTGCTATAAATCCTTCGTTATGACCTGTTTCCATATGAGGATGAATCGCTTTACGTTTGGCCCCCATGGATGGCCACAAAAGCGCACTCTTTGTGCGTTTGTGAAAGTGTAAAAAGGCACCTACACCCATAAAATGTCGCCTAGACATCTTAGCCTTTCTTCTATTATACCCCTATAAAGTGGGACTGAACTACATTTTCGTGAAGCTTCTTGTTGGTATACCTGACAAGAGAAAATCATTTCAAACATATTTTGCTCTCCTGAGTTTATGTCTGTGTGTGTATGTTGCTTTAAAAAAAAATATCCGAGACTGAAGTGAGACTACATCTGAGAGGCGTCATATGTGCTCAAAATCTCTTGACTTCTTCCATATTTCATATATCTATAGGTTGATGAGAGGTTATGAGAACAAAATCCCCCTTACTTATCTACTGACGCTTGTCGTTCGGCCTTGATTCTCTTTCCATTCTTATGATAAACAATAACTTTGAGAGTTAAGTAAGGCCATATCCAGGATTTTGTTTGGGGGGGGGTACAAATAACTTTAGAAAACGTATCAAGAATTTATTCATATGTATTTTTTTGTTTTTATACGAATCTGACAAAAATATCGAGGGGGGGTCAAGTTTGGTACTATCCCTCAGGATACGGCATTGGGCTTTGGCCAAAAACAGTAAAACAAATTCGTTGAAAAGGAAACATTTGTACTGGAAAAGATGACTTTCAAAGTAAGAATTCAAAAAAAAATTATAGAGGTTTTAGCAAATGATTTCTAAAAGTTTTAGAAAAGCTACCAAAAGTGTGCAGAAACGTATATTTCAAAGAGTATGTATTTTAAATATTAATATTTTTACATTAATAGGAAATTTAACTTTAAAGTTTAATTTAATTTTAATTAATCTTTAGAACTTAATTTATTTGTAATTTGATTTTTAGAATTTAATTTAATGTTTATATTTCAATATTTTAAACAGTGTCTTTTGAAAATTTCTCATTAACTTCTTATTTTAACATTTTGCAATAATCTCAACATCGGTCGGTAACTATGACCTGTCTGTTGGTAGAACATGCCCCCCTTGAAAAAAGTTTGGCCTTGCTCCAGCAAGCCGTGTGCCCAAAGCGTGAAGTATTGATGCTTAGAAAAAGAAATTTATGGATGGGGAGTCTTCCACACGGATTTTGATTTTACCTATTTTACCATGATCTTACCAGAATATCGACCTCAGTCAGTAAAAAATAATATCGACCTCAATCAGTAAAAATATCAGCCAGCCAAAAAAAAAAATTATAGCACTAAATAACAAGTGCTTGTTTAAAAGTAAGGTTCGAACAAGTGTTCGCTTTAAATACTGTGCTCCAGCGTTGTCAGTGTTTTGAAAGAAACTGCGCCAGATTTCCGACTTAAATTGTACCTTAATAGATTAATTTGCACCGCCTGTACTGCACGTTAAAAATTGGTCATAACAAGAAGAAAAGTCTCACTAAACTAAAACGTGAATAGACTACCGAATCAGAAATGAGGATGCAAAACAGAAACGTAATGGAAAACTTGTATTGTACAAAAAAAAATCAAATGTACCGTATTGTACTCAGACCTCTAAATTTTTGCGGAAAATGTTTCAGTTTTACCGTGTTGGCAACGCCGCAGAGCTCTTCAAATTTTATTAGAAATAAAATTCACGTCGTAAATGCATGAACATAATAGTATGTCGACATCAATCAAACTTGAACATGTAATCGCTATATCAATCTCTCGGAAAAGTTCCTCATTTTTAATGCAACTCATTAAAAAATACGCTTTCAGGGCATTTTAATCATGAAAATTTGACGGTCAGACTTGAACCTATGGTATCCGGGATTCTGGGATCTGGGATCCAGAGAACCTACGATAATTGAAGGAGAAGGCCATCAATATCTCTTGAGGGCCAAGACAGAAGAAAAGTCAATTTCGTCCTAATTTTTCGAAGATTTGTTCTTTTTAACAAACTTTCATAAATGTCCTTGCCTTAGAAGGGAAAACTGGCCCTCTTCCAAATGAATGCCTTGTAGTCTTGCATATTGATGTGGTAGATGGCTTATTTGTGCTAAACAGCACAAATCTCATACAAACAGACTCCTTGTTTCTTTAAACCTTGCGATTATTAAATAGTAGAATTCAATGCAGTTTACATGTTTTTAAACTTTAATTGATAGCATAGGACGTATGAAAACAAGAAAGGAAATAAGAAATGAAAAGAGAAGAATCAAATAGGTGAAAAACGAGGATTTTGTCAGCCAGTAGCAAAAACCTATTTGATTTACCTTTTCATTTACTATTTCCTTTCTTCTTTTCATACGACATGCATTGTCAGTATGGTCTCAGAACGTATTTACGATAGCATAGGAATGAAGATCAGGTGCCTAAACAGAGAGTGGAGCTTCGAGGGCTCCTCCCCAAAATCAGAGCCTTCCCTGAATATTGAATCTTACGGTTCTCCTTTTTATGAGTCTAAAATTGGACAATGTAGAAGATGTATGGAATAATTTTAGGAAAATGGTTTGTGTAGCGGTAGATGGTGTCATGGAGAGAAAAATTAGAACCGCAGCGAGGAATATTAGTTACAATGCTTGAAGGTTGGTGGAGTACAAGTGGAGCTTGTACGAGAAGTATTTAGGTGATAGATCAGATGAGAATAAGAAGAATACAAGAAAGGATAGAAAGCATTAAAATATTAATTAAACAGGTATGACGTGGAGGCTATGGATACAATTGCTTGAGATCTAGCAGATGCAGCCTGACGGCGTAATAGTACGATATTATATTGGAATGTTAAAAAATTAAGAGGGAATAGTCAATCTGGACTTGTCCCAGTTAAAGATATGGAGGGGAATACAATTAGTGATAAGAAAGAGTTAAAGAGAGATAGAGTGAACATTTCGAGAATGTGCTAAGTTGAACTAGAATTGCAGGAAAAGATATAAATAAAAATAAAAAAAGTTTTGAGACTTTGTAGGTGAAGGAACATTTAGTTTCCTAAGAAGAATTAAATAAAAATACTGTAACTATTAAAAAATATTAAGGTCTCAGGTACAGAGGTGCCTTTTGGGGGGGGGGGGGTCAGGGGTGGGCAAACCCCAGATTTTCCAGGGGGCCCAAGCTTCCACCACAAAGGGCCCTTTGCCGGCCATAATAATCCATTATGTCCAACATAATCCATTCTGTCCAATTGATTTGAAATTACTGCACGCCTATTAACCAAAGAGCGTAATTACTTGACGACCCTTGGGGTAATTACGCTATTTGCTATTAATTACTGTAAACTTTGAAAGTAGGTAAGATAAATAATAAAATTCTCGAGTTCTTTCAAATGCCCATTTCCTAGATGATTATGCGACACGAAGTGAGTCGGGGGGGCCCAAGATGGAGTTTATGCCCACCCCAAGATTTGGTCCAAATGGCGCCTCTGCTCAGGTGCTTAAAGTGTGGTAAATGAGTTTTTTTTGTTTTGTTTTTTAATATGGTGGTTGTTGAGGTAGCCATGAATTACTGAGGATTATGAATAAGATTCATAATCTTATAAAAAGGTAAGTGCAGGGTGATTTTTTGGGAAACTTTATTTAAATCCCTCTATAAGAACGATAGCAAGAGTGAGTGCAGTAGCAGAGGTATTGGAGGTCTGGTAATAGAGGTAATAGGTTATAGAGGTATTAGCTTCGTTTTTCTAGGAAGCAAATTATTTAGTATGATGATACTTTTTAGACTTGGAAATGATGTAGATAAAGCTCTAAAAGAAAAACAGTTTGTTTTAGGAAGAAAAGAGGATTTGTAGACCAAATTTTCACTCTCAGATTAATATTTGAGAAGCGCCTCAGTCATCAGAACACTTTAGTCCCTAGGCTTATAGATTGTGAGCAAGTGTTTGATTCAGTTGACAGAAAAGTTTTAGAGAAGGTCCAATCCTTGTATAGTATTAAATAAAGAAAAAAACAATTTTTTTTAAATGAAAGTAAGGAGCGACATTAAAACTTAAAACGAACAGAAATTACTCCGTATATGAAAGGGGGTATTCCTCCTCAACGCCTCGCTCTTTACGCTAAAGTTTGACTCTTTCTCTTAACTCTACTTCTTAAAAGAGTAAAAAACATTTTTTTTTTTTTAAATAAAAAAAAATAAGCACAATTCCACATTTTTGTAGATAGGAGCTTGAAACTTCTAATACAAGGTTCTCTGATACACTGAATCTGATGGTGAGATTTTCGTTAAGATTGTAAGATTTTTAGGGGGGTTTTCCCCTATTTTCTAAAATGAGGCAAATTTTCTCGGGCTCGTAAATTTTGCTAGGTAAGACTAATCTTGGTGAAAGTTATATATTAAAAATCACCATTAAAATGCGATTTTTTTATGTAATTATCGGTATCAAAATTCCATTTTTGGAGTTTTGGTTACTATTGAGCCGGGTCGCTCCTTACTACAGATCGTTACCACGAACTGTTTGATACCAGATAAATATATTAAAGTGGGTAGTGCTATGCATGAGAATAGCATTGCTCGGTTAAGGTGGGAAATGAGGCTAGCAGTTGGTTTCATCTGAATCAGCAGTTAAGCAGGATTACTTTCTATCCCCATATATATGAATCATTTCAATGGACTTTGTTCTGAGGAACACACAAAGGGCTATGGGAGGGCATGGAATGAAAAGTAAAACTCTCCTATAGTTAGACTGGGCTGAGGATTATAGTCCTGGATTATGCTGAGGATTTGAGCATCCTAGATGAAATTGCTAGCACAATGAATTATTGTTTTGGAATATTTTTAGAACGCAGGGCGCAAGGATAGGTCTGAAAATTAATGCCAAGGAGGCTAAGTCGTTTAGACTGGGAATAAGTTAAAGTGAAGAGATGATGTTGGGTAACAAGAAGAACGGTTAAGTAGATAACTTAACTTACCTAAGTAGTATTACTAATAAAGATGATGGATGTAGTGAAGATGTTGAAAGTAGAACATCTTTCCATGTTTGGTAATATGTTTCTGAAAATATTGAAGTGGAAACGTTGCTTTAAACGCTTCTTAGACAATTCTTGGCTAGTCCTGTCCCAAATGTTTAGACTTCCTATGTTTAAGAAATAAAATTATATTTGTATGTGTGATCATATGTAGTATAACCAAAATAAAATAAAAACTTGGATATCTTTCAGCAAAGATCATGATCCACCTGATCATTTAAAAGTCTGATTGAGAATGGGAAGGAGTGCCCATGATATCAACATGCAGCAACAACTAGTCAATTTGGAGGCAATTAGCGTTTAATTTCACATCGTAATCGAGAAATAAATGAAATTTCCACATTTGTATGCTTTTCTTTTTCTTGTAATTTGTCTGATAATACTCGGTTACACAATTCAGTTTTTAGAGAAAAAACAAACAAATGTTGGAAGAATATTCCAAAACTGTTGGCTAAATCACAAAACATAATTCTCAAAAGCAGATTGTTGTTACCTGGAAAGACAAGCGCAGATATATTCGGCTTGTAAGGTATCTAAGGTATCGCTGAGAAATGAAAATGGTGGCAGTACACAAAGAGCAAAATTTCTAATTATTTTCCTGTTTGGAATCCTCTTTTACTCTTAAGATGCGCTCACTTTTTTTTGTCACATCTTGACAGTCCCTTTCTAATAGAAGTTTAAGTCCGTTCGAAATTTAAAAGAGGACACAAAGGAACATTAGATTAAAAACAAGGTAAGTTAGCAAAATCAGCTTTAGTATTTTAAAAATATAGACCAATTATGCCGGCATACTTTAATGAACAATTTTTTTTTCTTTTTATAGAGGACCTCTTTTAATTTACTTTTTTATGTTTTTTTTTTTTTTTTATATTGTCATTCTTTCGATCCGTTTTTGATAATGCTTGATTCTTAAGATGTTTGATACAACATTTGTTTTGCGAAATATGTTAAGTCTCCTTTTCCCTTCAAATAGTTGGAAAATTGAAACTGATTCTAGTGTCACTAATGTCTTGGTTGTAAAAAGCTGACATTTTGATTAATTTGTTTCCAATTTTTAATTGTGTATGTAATGCTCCGTTTTATTATGCGACTTATGTAAAAAAAAAAGAAAAAAAAGGTGTATTGCAATAGCCGTCAAAAAAAGAATTTGGACACGTCGAGACATAGTATTGTCAATAAAATTTTGCTAAATAATTTGTTGTTATAGCTAGGTGGGACAAGGACGAATACCTTTAAAATTTAGGCTGGAATTATTCAAAAGAAATTGAGTGATATTTTTCCAACCTCCTTAAAATTTATTCTAGGCAAGAATCCGTCAATCGGCTGGACATTGATTCTAGACACGCGCCTTTTTTGCCAGGGTGGGGGGGTAATAATAATATATTTAATGGGGGAGATAATAAAATTTGAGGGAGTTGATTTTGATGTCATTAATGTTTTAGTCGTGCATTGGTTATATTTCGATAACTTTTCTTTTTTCAGATTTTTAATAGTTATAATATTCGCTTTTACTATTCTACTTATGAAAAAGAAGTGTATTAAAATAGTTGTTCTAAAGGTGTTCAGATAAATCGGGACATTGAATTGTCAAAAGCAAATTTAGGTTATAATTTGGTCAGGCAAACATGAATGCTTTTAATCGTTTAAGCTGTGGTAATTCAAAAAGATATTTCTCAAACCCCTTGCAATTTGCATGCTGTATTGATTGGTTCTAGGCATGTACCAAGAATTTTTACGGGGGGGGGGTAATAAAAAGTTCTCGTTATAAAACAGTGATAAGCTGGATAGGAAGTGCCAAGAAATAAAAAAAATTAGGAATAAGAGGGGCCCAGTCCCAAGGCCTCCCCCATCCTGGGTACGTTGTAGGATACTTCGATAGTATTTTTGCTATGTAGTGTCAATTAGTTTCAAGAACGTTCGATGTTGAACAACCAGTTATCCTAATAGTCGTCGCAATGGTGTGAAGTATCTTCTTCTTTTTTATACTGTAAATCAAATGCGAAACTTGAAAGTGAGAATTTTGCATAATTCGCATGCGAAATTCCATAAGATTCCGTGAGAATTCGTATGACGAAGATGAGTTTACCTAAAGAAAAATGGAGTTCTGTAATTTCTAACGCGTTTGTACCCATTCGAGACCTAACGAATTTTATTCTTTTTTTCTGCAATGTACCACCATATCATCTGCGAAAACAAAAATAGTAAAACTAATTACCGGTCCCGCAAAATTTTGTGTCCAAAAATTTTTTTGGGGGTGGGGGCTGAAGAAAAATGTTCGACTTCATGGTTCACTTCAGTGGTTTAACTTCACTTCGTTAGATGAAAAAATGTATTTATGTGGATGAATATCCAGGGACCAGATGTGATAAATTGGTTTTGTCTGGCCTGGTTTTTTTTTTTTTTTTTTTTTTTTTTTTTTTTTTTTTTTTTTTTTTTTTTTTTTTTTTTTTTTTTTTGACTTCCTGTTTGTGTACTGATGAAATTCGTATGCATCTTTCATAATAGAATTTTGCTAGAATTCGATGAGAACCTCAGTTGTCTGATTTCATATCGTTAGATGAAAATAAAATGCCCTTATTTGGATGAATATCCTGTTTGCTTTTGTTATCTTATAGATCAGATGTGGTAAGTTTTCTTTCTCCAGCTGCCTTTTTTTTCTTTTTTTTTTAGCTTAAAAACTTCCTGTTAATGTACCGACGAAATAGACTATTTGTGTGGATTACTTTCATGTGAGTTTCTACCAAACTTAGGAATTTTATTATAGAGTAAATGATTTCTCTAGAAAAAAAATGCCCATTTTTGTCGTTTCAACCGTATTTGTACCCGTTTTTCTTTTACTTCTTCTTCGTCTCAATTTTATTCTTCTTTTACAATTGTAAAATATTTTATTTGAATTCACACAAAAAAAAGAAGTAAAACACATTGCTAGTCAAATAAGACTTTGAGGCTAAAAATTATTTCTTTTTTTAGGGGATTTATTTTACCGGAGGGAAATTTTACTTGGTTTAATGCTTCAGGCAAGAGAGGAATTGTATTTCAGTTGTCAAATTTTACCTTGCTAGATGAAAAAAAAATGTCCTTATTTGGATGAATGTCCAGTCTGGTTATGTTAGGGATCAGATTTGGTAAATTCGTTTTTTCCGTCCGATTTCTTTTAATAGCTGAAAACTTTCTGCCCCTGTTTTTATGAAAATGAACCAATCATTTGTATTGTTTGCATGTGAATTTTCATCCAATTCGTTAAGCGCTAGTGTGAAGTTAACGGTTTTGTCTTTTAAAAAAGGCCAATTTTTGATGCTTCGAACTCGACTTTACGACTGATTGATTAAGTAAAACCAGAAGGCCAAATGTCTAAAACTCAAAATTTAAATTGACTAGAGCTATCTATTTTAGGGGTTTTAGACTCGAAAATTTTGGAACAATTTATCTTTACGCTAATTCGTGAAAATATAAGGAAGGGTAAGGTTTTTTCCCCCAATGCAAAGACAAAAAGTGATATTTTCAAAGATATAGGGAGGTATCAGTATTTTTTTAATGAAAAACCTAAAACAATGTTTTTTTTTTAATTTAGGGTTTAATTTCCCCTCCTTACCCTTAATTGGTGCCACTGGTTTGTATCTATTCAAGGGCAAATGGATTTCACTTTCTTTGCAATTTGCAAACATATCATTTGCATAGACATTAAGAAAAACTAAGTGTAACTAGCAATTTTCTGCCTGTCAGACTCGGGAAATAAAAAATGTTTTATGGCAACAAGATAAGGGCTATTGAAACTGTGTGCTTTCTTTCAAAGGCGATCTTCGACCGATTTCATTTTAAGTAGCAATAACTAAAGTAATTTCATAGCTTTAATCACAAAATTGTTATCAAAATGGGTGGGAATTGGCGAATTTTTATAGATAAATAGAAATATTTTAAAATTTAGAAAATATTTTGTTTGAAGTGATTTGAAATATCTTTAAGCTGTTTTTGTTAGCGAAAAATAATATGATAATTCCGATTGAATACAGCGTATGTATTTATTTATGTATATGACAAACGATTTTAATTCAAGAAATTAAATATTAAGGTGATAGAAGTTGAAATAGAGAAAATGGAAATTAAAGACTTTTGAAGTCGTAAATTATGTGTTGCAATAATTGTAAATTAGTTAATTTATTCTAAGTTAAGTTAATTTATACAGGTTGACAATTTAGCCGCATACTTCGCTTTCGAAATTAACGAAGTCACTAATTATATATTACTCTAGTTACATTTTCCAGTCACGAATTAAAAGTTTCAAATATAGCCTCACACTTTACTACCAGTAACAATACTATAATAAAAAAATATATAATAAAAATATAATAACCATAATGATAAAAATAATAGTTGAAGCCGGAATATTTCGGCAGCATATCTAGAAGCCTGTATCAGCGAGAAAAAAAACTAGCTAAAACAAATTCACTGTTGCTTAAACAATTGAGAAAAACACAAAAACAATGCTTTACAACAAATATAGTTTATGAAGTGTAGTTAGGTTAATACTAATAAAAAATAACAAAACATGATGACAAAATAACACTTAGGAAATAAAATTATGCGAACCTAACCCAACGTAAGCTAGCCTCCACTTTTAATGTGCAAATATATATAGTCCAAATTATACAAGTCTAATTCCGTCTAAATCCAACACATTATATTATCCATTTTTGGAGTATTATCGATTTTGTATAATCCATTTTAGGAGTATTGTCCAGTTTCTTTTTTTTTTCTCGTTTTCTTTTTTTGTCCAGCTTTGTTTTCTTTTTTCTTTTTATTTCGTTGATAAAACTTCCAGATACGAAGCCAAAATACTGGGACTTCGTTAGTATTTGCGTAAACAGATTTTTGTTTTTTCTTGTAAACTTCTCAGTCTTATTTAAAAGTTATGCTTGCCCCTAGGGAATATGACCTGTATCCTGTATCAACAAGAAATAAGAAAAAAATAGATATCCTGTATATATATATATATATATATATATATATATATATATATATATATATATATATATATATATATATATATATATATATATATATATACATATATATTTATATATATATATATATATATATATATATATATATATATATATATATATATATATATATATATATATATGATGTTAATATGTAATTATATAATATGTTAATTCCTGAAAGACTTAATAATTTTGAATTTATTAAAGTCAAAAAAGCGAAAACATTTAAAATGTATTTTTGTTTCAATAAAGTGCAAACAAAAATTAATTTAAAAGTTTTGGAATTTTTTTGTAAATTTTAGTAGATGTGGGTGTTAATTATTCTGTGTCAGCAAACGGATATAAAAAAAAGAAACAGAAGGAAGAAAAAACAGTTTAAACAAATTCACACTTGCTTAAACTACTACTACTACTACCAACTAACCGCAGCACCAAGCTGCCTGAGGCCAACACAGCTACGCACGCTCCTCCATCAAAATCTATTCAAAGGCTCCTTTTTAAACCTTCCCAGGAAGTTCCCATTTCCCTTTAATCTTTCCTTATGACGTCTTCCCACCCAGGACGCGGACGACCTGCTCTCTGTTTGGCCCTAGATGGTTGGCCAAAAAGGACAATTTCCGGCAATCTGTCATCCTTCATCCACACAACATGCCTTAGCCATCTCAAACTTTCTTTCATTATAGCCCTAGAAAGAGGGGTTGTATCACATTTTTCGTACAGCCTACTGTTTGAAATACGGTCAGTCAGCCAGGTACCAAGAACAATCCATAGGCAATTTCTCTAGAAAACATCTAGCAAATTTCCATTCACTGTTCTGAGTGCCCATGCTTCAGAGTCATGTTTGACCACTGTCATTACTGTAGCTTCTAATATTATAATCTTGGTTTGTAGACTTGTCTTCCTATTCTTCCAAACTTTTTTTAATTGTGAAAGAACACCCTGACCCTTGGCTATTCTATTTTTAACGTCTTCACTGCTCCCACCGTCTTTACTAATAATATTACCAAGGTAAGTGAAGCTGCCCACTTGATCAATCTTTTCGTTACCCAACGTCATCTTTTCATCTTCACTTATTCCTAGCCTTAGTGACTTGGTCTTCTTAACATTAAATTTCAGACCTATTCTAGCACCTTGAACACACAAAAACCTCTAAATGTTCATTCATTTTGCTCACACTTTCATCAAAGATACTTAAATCAAAAGCATAATCTAAGTCCATTAGAGTTTTTCCATCCCATTTGATTCTATGGTCTCCCATTGCATTTTTTTTGTGCTCTTTAAGACAAAGTCCATCAAAATGATCCGTATAAAGAAGGATAAAATGCAATCCTGCTTAACTCCTGATTTAATACAAAACCAGCTGCTAACCTCATTTTCTACCTTGACCGCAGCAGTGGAATTCTCGTACATAGCACTAATCACTTGAATGTATTTGTCTGGTATACCATACAAAGAGAAGACCATTGCTAAAGCTCTTCTATCAACAGAATCGAACGCTTGCTCATAATCTATAAAACTGAGTAACAAAGGTGTTTGAAAACTCAGGCACTCTCAATTATTAACTTAAGAGTGAAAATTTGGTCAACACATCCTCTTCCTTTTCTAAAACTGCACTGTTCTTCTATTGAACCTTTGTCTACAGCATCTCTCAGTCTAAAAAGTATCATATTACTAAGGTATTTGCTACCTACAGAGACCAGACTAATGCCTTGATAATTACACACTCACTCTTATCACCATTCTTATACAGTGGTATAATTAATGTTTACCTAAAATCGTTAAGTACATCCCCTTTTTAAAAAATCATATTCATAATCTTCAGTAACTTATTTCTAATCTCACAGCCACCATATTTAAGAAACTCGTTTACCACACTGTTAGCACCTGGAGCCTTATTATTTTTAATCCTTTTAGTTATGTCGCTAAATCTTCCTCACAAAACAAATATTGCTTCACATCCAAGGTATCACAAAGTTTTTCATTTTCTTCTATATCTTTTCCTGCAACTCTATCTCGGTTTAGCACATTCTCAAAATGTCCTGCCCATCTTTCTTTAACTCTTCCCTTGTCACTAATTTTGGCCCCGTTCCTATCTTTAACTGGGGCAAGTCCGGATTCACTACTCCCTCTCAAATTATTAACATGCAAGTAGAATATTTTACTATTATGTCGTCTTGCTGCATCGTCCAGATCCTCGGCAATTTTATCCATGACCTCCACTTCACACCTCCTTCGTTCATATTTTAATGCTTTCTCTACTTTCTTTACATTCCTTTTGTTTTCATATTATCTATCACTCTAATATATCTTGTACAAGCCCCTTCTCCTCTCTACTAAACATCAAGCTTTTCCACTAATAGTCCTAGCTCCAGTCCTAACTTTCTTCCCTAAGACACCATCGGCAATGTCACAAATTGTTTTTGTTTTTTTAAGATTATTCCAGCCATCTTCCACATTGTCAAATTTTAAACTCAAGTTTAGTATTCAACTGTTCCTGGAAACTTTCTCTCAAATTTTCATCCTAGAGTCTACCAACATCTTAACTTCCCGGGAGGTAGTTACCCTTCCGAAATTTCAGCTTTAAATTAAGCATCGGCACTACTAGATGTGATCTTAACTTTTAACATCAATATCGATATATTCATCAATATCAATATCGATATATTGTATTGATCCTGCCAGTCTTCGGTTTATTATAACATAATGAATAAGGTTTGCTGTCTTACCATCTCGTGAATACCGTGTTAACTTATGCGTCATTTTATGACCAGATACCGTATTGGTTATAGCTAAATTGTTATACCCACAAAATTGCGAAATTCTGTAGCCATTACTGTTTTCTTTTCCTACACCAAATTTGCCTAGGCTAGGATACCATCTATCCCTATTTTTACCGACCTGGGCGTTAAAATCTCCTAGCAAAAACATCACATTTCTACCTTAGACCCTGTCTATTTGCACCTGTAACTGTAAATAAAATTCATCTGAATCACTAGTATCTCCGTCGGTCGGTTCTACAGGGACATAGACTACTTTAACTGATACCCTGAATTTTTAAATCATAAATTGAGTAATTAGTATTCTATTATTAATACTTTCCCAGCCTCTACACGACTTAGCAGCTTCCTTATGCATCATGAGCCTACTCTATGTCTTTGTACCCCATCCTTCCTGCCTGAGTAAACAAATCTATATCACGTAATTTCATGCTTCCTACCCCTAGGATATGAGTTTCTAAAACTCCTAATAAATCCAGTTCGAATCATCTGAATTCTTTAGTCAAAATGTCGATACGATAGTCGTTTTCTGACGTCATAACATTCCAAGGCCTCAGGAAAAGCAATGATCCCGGATTCTAGTGCAGGACGGGGATCACACATCTTCTCAAGTCTACACCGAAGCGCTTAAGCCGGCTTAGAACCGGACATTAAGAAGTCCCTGGGACCTCCAGTATGAAGAATGGAGGCTTTGTGTAATCCTGGGTCCATCTTGGTTGCGACATGGTTTTCAGCACTTGGCAATGCTTTTCTATCAGCAAGAGTCGAAATCCTGCATAGACAGTCACAATTCTATTACCTCCGACTCATTGTATATTCATGCCTACAAATATTATGCTCCTACGGAAAGGCAGCCCATAGTAGATAAATTAGCTAGGAAGAGGATTTTTAGCCCGAAAATGCACGTTAAAACAAACCAAGCCCAGAAGAACTATCCATTAATCAGAATCCCGTGCGAATGCTGTGTCGTTTACTAGGCTATTATTTCCTCGTGAGGCGCCACTCCTCAAGTGGGAATAGAGTTTACCACAAAGTCTCCAGTCTTGTAGGTACCCCGAAAGGGTCGATGCAGCCCTTTGCAGATCCCGTTGTCCATAGATCTGGATCTTACGCCCTGCCGCAGTTGTCCTCCTATGGAGGATACTCCCACGATGGTGTTCTGCGCCACTATTCAATTCAATCCATTACTGGGAGAAGGTTTGTAACTCATGGGACATGTGGACACGCCGGTGGGCCCTGTTGAGTGTACATTTGAGGGACCTCCTTCCTCCTCCACCTGTATTTATGGCTCCGGGTGAGGGTGCCCCGGTTTCTATTATGGACTCCTAGGGACAAGGTCCCCCTTGGTCCGTGCCTCCTGGGGATATGTTGAGTGGCCTGGGGGAAGCCCCTTAAAGCTGGCAAATGGTAAAGTTACAATTTAGCTTTTTGAAAAGAAAAAGCAGATCCACAACAGCAAATAACACTTGACTAAGGAACAAAATGTGAATAATCATAAATAAAGGTCTTGTTTATCCAATGTTAAAACATACCAACTTTTAGATAAGAGTTCAGACGAAGTAAGCGTTTCACTAAAAAAAAAAAAAAAAAAAAAAAAAAAAAAAAAAAAAAAAAAAAAAAAAAAAAAAAAATCACTTAAGATACGACCCTGAATTCACATAATGACGTCGCTTGGTCTTTTCACCCCACGAAATTTACAGAGGTTATAGGAAAAGGCCGTTATTGTTAATCTGGCAGCAAAATATCAATCTAATCACTGTAGTACATTTTCTTCTTTTTACGATATATCATTGGTTGATTGAGTAGGTAAGTAATTGTCTGTAACAAAATTCAAAGATCTTATTCATTTCACTATACCAAAAAGTAATTAATCTTAATATAACTAATGTAATGTAAGTAATTTGTTTAAATTAATGGAAATATGATTATATTGGGGTTAGGAGGTTTTAAACCCCAAAATGTTTGTCAGGCTCGTATAAACGTAACAAAAATATATATTAAAAAATGTTTGGTGCTTTTTATAGTTTTTGGTGGACACCCTCCCCCCGAAAAATGCTTGGACACAGCAATGACCAAAACAACAAAAAACTAACAAATACAGTAAACGTTGGTAAAACTGGTAGGTTCTTGGCTGGTAAAAATGCAAAATAAATCTTTGCAGTGTAGACGAAATATTTTGTCAAACTGCGATGCTTTTTACCACTTAATTTACCTATCGAATTCTCAGATGGTTAGCAAAATATGGGTGATACCCTCTTGTTAACACCTAATCGGACGGTTTAGAAGGCAGGAACCGAGCTCTCTGGCACCTGCCAGTCGGTGTTATCAAACAGTTCGTGGTAACAAACTGTAAGTAAGGAGTGACCCGGCTCAATAGTAACCGAATCTCTAAAAAACGGAATTTTGATACCAATATATAGATATATCAATAGAATTGGGGTTTTATGCTGGTTTCAAATATGTAAAATTCAATAAGTTTAATCTTACCCCTCAAAGTTTACGAGTCTGAGAAAAGTTGCCTGATTTTTGAGAAAGGGGGGAAACATCCCCTAAAAGTCATAGAATCTTAATGACACCATCACAATCTTAGTGACAAATCACACCATCAGATTCATTGTATCATTTGAAAATGTCAAATTTTAAATTTTTTTCCAGAAGAAAGATCACGGATGCGTGTTTATTTGTTTGTTGGTTGTGGTTTTTTCCCAGGGGTGATTGTATCGACCCAATGGTCCTAGAAAAGCGTGAGAGGGCTCATTCAAATGTAAATTAAAAGTTCTAGTGCCCTTTTTAAGTGACCAAAAGAATTGGAGGGCAACTAGGCCCCCTCCCACGCCCCTTTTTCCTCAAAATCGTCCGATCAAAATTTTGAGATAGCCATTTTGTTCAGCATAGTTCAAAGGCCGAATAACTATACCTTTGGGGATATAATGACCCTCCCACAGCCCCTGGGGATAGGTATTTAGGTTTGAAAAAATGCCTATTGTTTACGTATAGTATTTGTTATTGGGAAGTATTCATACATTTTTCGGGGGGGGATTTTCTGCTGGTGGTATTTTCCTCGGGGATAATTTTCTATGGGGAGGGAAGTTTCCAGGGGGTGAATTTTCAGAAGAAATTTTACACTGGGGGAATTTGTCAGAATTAATATACGGAATTCTTCTTATGTCTTGCTTTCTCTTTTCCGTCTCAGTTTTACGCCTGGAGACTTTAGGGGTAATTGTTAGGGGTAACTTTTCACCAGGGTTGGATTGTCTAGAGAATAAATCCTTGGGGTGGAGGGATTTTTCCATGGAGGAGTAGCCAGATTTCCTGGCATTATTTAAAAAAATAATCAGAAATTAAAATATAAAAAAGTTTTTTTTCAACTGGAAGTAAGGAGCAACATTAAAACTTAAAACAAACATAAATTACTTCGCATATGGGGGGGGGGCTACTCCTCCATAACACCTCTCTTTGTGCTAAAGTTTGAATTCTGTCCCAGTCTTTTAAGAACGACTGCTAAAACACTATATGTTCGTTTAATTAGAGCGATAAGAAGTTTTGTTTTAAGTACTAAAAACCTTTAGCGTAAAGAGCGAGGTTTTGTGGAAGAGTAACCCCCTCATATGCGTAATGATTTTTGTTCGATTTAAGTTTTAATGTTGCTTCTCACTTTCAGTTGAAAAAAAAACTCGTTTTTTTTTATTTAATTCATATAAAACCTAATTGATACTTTTTTATGTTTACAATATTCGTATGTTTTTACAATTGTAGTTTACGAAATGTAAGTTTCTTTTGTTTCTCTTTTTGTTTTTTTGTCTAGCTTTTTTTTTATTTCTTTCTGTAAACATAAGTTTTTTTTTCTTGTAAACTTCGTAGTCTTATTTAGAGGTTTAAATTATCCCTAAGAAATATGACTTTGACCCCCCGCCCCTTCTCTCCCTGAATATAGAACACAAGTTTCAATGGATCATGGTATAGAGATGCTATAGCGTTGCGTGAGTAACTTGATTCAGAAGCTGCTCTTGATAATTTTAGTTCTTCAAAAAATTTTCACTATATTTTTTTCAGGTGTGCATGCTATCGGCTATGAAGAAAATAACATGGGGAATAGATAGGTTTGCAATATCAATGCATTTTTTTGCTTTTTTTAGAATAAATTTGTTGTTTTTCCTTTTTTCTCATTTTTTCTGAATGGAAATAAATATTTTAAGAATGACAAAGGATTTTTTTCAGATGTAATGTGTTGGTCGACCTAAATAGTTATGTTTATTATCCAAATCAATGGGAGGTTGGGGTGGGTATCCCATCTTAGTCTGAATAGAATTGCAAAAGACGTTTTCCACCTCCCTAAAGAAAATTATTAGCTAACAATGGTACTAAAAATTGCATTTAATTGAGTTGACAAAAAATTGCTTTCATGTTTTTTGAAGAAACAATTTGAAAAATTTCAGCGCAATATTCAAAAACTAATAATGCATTAAAACAGGATCTATGGTTTCCATGCTGTAAACAATGACAATTAATCCGTAAATGATAATATTGCTTACTGTTTACAAATTATTTTGGTTTCATACCAGTGGTATATCCAAGGGGGCAGATTTTTTCTGGTGCCCGCTCTACTTGTTTTTTTCTTCTTCTTTTTTCACTCTTTTTTAGAATAAATTTGTCAGTTTGGTCAATCATTGGTACCTTTGTCACATTGCCCCCCCCCCTCCAATATTTGGTGATTGGCGACTTTATCACATTGGCCTCCCAAAGATTTTGCTCTAGATCCGCCCCTGTTTCAAACAAATATCTTCAGAAATAGACTTGTGGCTGGCCTATCTTTTGTTCTCCTTTACTTTTGCAATAAATTAGTACATTTTGAAATTTCATTTTGATTCATATTTATTAATACGGCGGATGAAAAGCCTTGGAGCTGATTGGAAATCCCTTGGGATTTTGCGGGGATATTCTAAGATCTTGGAAGGCTGTCGCACCAAACAACGCTGTTTAGAGCAATGTCTTTGCGTCTTTCATTGTTAATAGAAGACATCATATCAACAGTAGACGAAAGAGTATTTGAGAATCATGATAGAATATCTATTTAGTCCCTAGTGTGTGTGGTAGGGAGAATTGTGAGTAGTTAATGAGAGTGTGTACGGATGAATGTTTAATGAGTATAAGGAATTTAGCCCGATTCCTTCGTCTCGCGATGGGTCGTAGAGCTACGTTTCTGTAGGATTACGTTAGGATTTTGGTAGTTTCTGTGTAATTGTTGTATGTTTTATATATTTTGCCATGGCCTATGAGTTTAAGTGCAAATAGATTCTATTCTAAAGCCAATTATGTACATTCTGCCCACTGGAATTCATCTCGGATCTCTTTGTGTAATTTCACCCATGCAAGGAACCTAAAGCCTTGGTAATGATCGGAAAAAATGTTTCACATATAGTGGAACAAAAGAATCCTAGTGTCGTAACGAGGGAGTAACAAGCAACATAAGACCTTTGTTGATGGTTGACAAAGATGCTTAACATACAGTGGAAAAGAGGGAGAGTATCCCCTAGTCTTTGATAGCGCAGTAGATTGATATCTCCCTAGCAATATGTTTTCCGGGGTTCGATTCTAGGTGTTTTACACATAGTGGAATAGAAGAAGAATATGTGCCTATGTGTCGGCCTAGTGTCGTAACGAGGGAGTAACAAGCAACATAAGACCTTTGTTGATGGTTGTCAAAGATGCTTAACATACAGTGGAAAAGAGGGAGAGTATCCCCTAGTCTTTGATAGCGCAGTAGATTGATATCTCCCTAGCAATATGTTTTCCGGGGTTCAATTCCAGGTGTTTTACACATAGTGGAATAGAAGAAGAATATGTGCCTATGTGTCGGCCTAGTGTCGTAACGAGGGAGTAACAAGCAACATAAGACCTTTGTTGATGGTTGTCAAAGATGCTTAACATACAGTGGAAAAGAGGGAGAGTATCCCCTAGTCTTTTATATCGCAGTAGATTGATATCTCCCTAGCAATATGTTTTCCGGGGTTCGATTCCAGGTGTTTTAAACATAGTGGAATAGAAGAATATGTGCCTAGTGTCGTAACGAGGGAGTAACAAGCAACATAAGACCTTTGTTGATGGTTGTCAAAGATGCTTAACATACAGTGGAAAAGAGGGAGAGTATCCCCTAGTCTTTGATAGCGCAGTAGATTGATATCTCCCCAGCAATATGTTTTCCGGGGTTCGATTCCAGGTGTTTTACACATAGTGGAATGGAAGAAGAATATGTGCCTATGTGTCGGCCTAGTGTCGTAACGAGGGAGTAACAAGCAACATAAGACCTTTGTTGATGGTTGTCAAAGATGCTTAACATACAGTGGAAAAGAGGGAGAGTATCCCCTAGTCTTTGATAGCGCAGTAGATTGATATCTCCCCAGCAATATGTTTTCCGGGGTTCGATTCCAGGTGTTTTACACATAGTGGAATGGAAGAAGAATATGTGCCTATGTGTCGGCCTAGTGTCGTAACGAGGGAGTAACAAGCAACATAAGACCTTTGTTGACGGTTGTCAAAGATGTTTAACATACAGTGGAAAAGAGGGAGAGTATCCCCTAGTCTTTGATAGCGCAGTAGATTGATATCTCCCTAGCAATATGTTTTCCGGGGTTCAATTCCAGGTGTTTTACACATAGTGGAATAGAAGAAGAATATGTGCCTATGTGTCGGCCTAGTGTCGTAACGAGGGAGTAACAAGCAACATAAGACCTTTGTTGATGGTTGTCAAAGATGCTTAACATACAGTGGAAAAGAGGGAGAGTATCCCCTAGTCTTTGATAGCGCAGTAGATTGATATCTCCCCAGCAATATGTTTTCCGGGGTTCGATTCCAGATGTTTTACACATAGTGGAATGGAAGAAGAATATGTGCTTAGTTGTCGGCCTAGTGTCGTAACGAGGGAGTAACAAGCAACATAAGACCTTTGTTGATGGTTGTCAAAGATGTTTAACATACAGTGGAAAAGAGGGAGAGTATCACCTAGAGTTTTGATAGCGCAGTAGATTGATCTCTGCCTAGCAATATGTTGTCCGAGGTTCGATTCCATCTGCCATGAGGTTGGGCTTGCTACTTGTCACTGTAAAGAAAAAGAAATACACCATGCAACTGAATTGCCGATGTCCTGTGAATTATCAATGGCTCAAGATAATTTTTATCATTTATCCACCAGTGTGTTGGCCTAATAACGTAACGAGTTTAATATAATAGTTATATACAATCAGCATCCTATCCTTATAGTTTTGGTAATGGCTGAGGTGTTAATAGGTTTGACCAAAGAGTGTGGATAACTTGCAAGAACGGAAACTTACACTGGTGTCGACGAAACAAATTCATCAACACCCTATAACATTGGGTTTTTCTCGGCCTTTTTTTTTCAAGATTCGTAATTGTGATTTTTTTTTCAGGAGACACTTATTACTCCACTAATTTTTCCAAGAGTAATTGTGTTGCGAGAGTAACACTTAGTTTTTTTTTTTGTAGCACCCCGATTGCAGCTTATTCCTAGAAAGTGGTAAGGGTCTAACCTCTGCGGTTTTTGCGGAAAGTATGGACCATAGGCTTGGGGCCAAAAATCTATTGTTTCTACCCATTTCTGTTCTTGACTTTAGCTGAGTTTATCATTCGGTTTTTTGCACTTGGGATTGCGGTGGATAAATGGTATCAGATGTGCCTCTTAAACTTTAGAAGTTCTCTCATTGCTAAGGAAATTAGAGTTTATCCTTTGCTCCTTTCTAAGTGATGACGTTAGAAACTTGGCCTACGGCAAAAAAGTCAACTTTTGAACTAAGACAGATAGATTTCTTTTTCGGCATTCGATAGCTCTTGATAAGCTGATCAAACTATATGTCACCCATTCTTTGGTAGAAAAATTCCTTCATGAGATATACCAGTTTGAAAGTTAAAATGGGTTGACAACTTCAGTAGTAAGGTACACACTGAAACCAAAAATAGGCCGATGCTAATTGTGAGACATGTAGGAGAATTTTAAGCAACTTAAAACGAACAGGAATTATTCCGTATATGAAAGGGGCTGTCCCCTCCTCAACGTCCCACTCTTTACGCTAAAGTTTGACTCTTTGTCACAGTTCTACTTTTTAAAATAATAAAAAACATTAGCGTATTGAGCAGGACATGTAGGAGAGGACAGCTCCTTTCAAATACGGAATAATTTCTGTCCGTTTTAAGTTATAATATCGCTCCTTACTTGCAGTTGAAAAAACTTGTTTTTTATTTAATTTCTGAGCGTTTCTGAATTAATCTATAATTTGATTTTGGCTCACCACACATGAATAAGTAACACGAAACTTCCATATTAATTATTTTTTGGCTAAATGGCTATCTCATAGTTTTGATCAGACGATTTTGATGATAGTGGGTGGGGAAGGAGGCCTAGTTGTCCTTCAATTTTTGGTTGCTTAAAAAATGCAACTATAACTTGTAATTTTTTACGAACTTTTTTATTAGTAATAAATTATGAATTAACTTACGTAACGAACTTCTATATTTGTATATTTTTATTACGCATATGAGGGGGCTCGCCCCCTCGTCAATAACCCGCTCTTTACACTAAAGCTTGAATTATGTCCCAATTCTTTAAGAATGACCACTGAATCGCAAAGGCCGTAGAATAAATTGTTGAAATTACTAAAAATACTTTAGCGGAAAGACCGAGGTATTGAGGAGGAGACGAGCGCCCTTATATACTTAATAATATCTGTTCGTTTTAAGTTTTAAGGCTGCTCCTTACTTCCAGTTGAAAAAACTTTTTTTTATTTATTTTCTCATTTTTTTCAAATAATGCTGGAAAATCCTGCCCCCCGCTCATGGAAATTCTCTTCCCTCATTATAAATTCCTCCATGGAAAGATCCCCCCATGTAACCCCCGACACCATCAGCAGTTTCACAAATCGTTTTTCTAAAATTATTCCAACCATCTTCCACATTGTCAAATTTTAAACTCCCAAGTTTAGTATTCAACTGTTCCTGGAAAGTTTCTCTCAAATTCTCATCCTGGAGTCTACCAAAATCATAACTTCCCGGGTGGTAGTTACACTTCCGAAATTTCAGCTTTAAATTAGCCCTAGGTACTACTAGACGGTGATCTTTACTTTTAACATCAATAGCAGCATTCATATGTGCCCTAGTATCTTGTATTGATCCTACCAGTCTTCGGTTTACTATAACATAGTCAATAAAGTTTGCTGTCTTGCCATCAGCCGAATACCATATCAACTAAGGAGTTTATATGGAAACTATCAACTAAGGAATATACCATACCAACTATGAACTAAGGAGGTGTAAAGTGGAGGCCATGAATAAAATTGCCGAGTACCTGGAAGATGCAGCTAGACGGCATAATAGCAAAATATTGTACTGGCATGTTAATAAACTGAGAGGGAGTAGTCAATCCGGACTTTTCCCAGTTAAAGATAGGAACGGGGCCACAATTAGTGATAAGGAAAGAGCTAAACAGAGATGGGCGGGGCATTTTGAGAATGCGCTAAACCGAGATACAGTTGCAGGAAAAGATATAGATAAAAATGAAAAAGTTTGTGATACCTTGGATGTGAAGGAAGATTTGTTTTGTGCGGAAGAATTAGCGACAGTACTAAAAGAATTGAAAAATAATAAGGCTCCAGGTGCTGATAGTGTGGTAAACGAGTTTCTTAAATATGGTGGCTGTGAGGTTAGAAATAAGTTACTGAAGATTATGAATATGATTTTGATAAAGGGGAAGTACCTAGTGATTTTAGGTAAACCTTAATTAAACCATTGTATAAGAAAGGTGATAAGAGTGAGTGTCGTAGTTATGGAGACATTAGTCTGGTTTCTCTAGGTAGCTAAGTACATAGCCATATGATACTTTTTAGACTGAGAGATGCTGTAGATAAAGTTTTAGGAGAAAGCGATTTAGTAAAGGTAGAGGATGTGTCGACCAAATTTTACTTGTAGGTTAATAATTGAGAAGTGCCTTAGTTGTCAAACACCTTTGGTTCTCAGTTTTATAGATTATGAACAAGCGTTCGATTCTGTTGATAGAAGAGTTTTAGCAAAGGTTTTATCCTTATATGGTATACGTATATGGTATAGGGTGATAGAATAGGTTTCAAAATAAGAGTTAAGAAGTCACTATGGCTAGGAATACGTGAAGATGAAAATGTGACGTTCGGTGATGAAAAGATTGATCAGGTAGGCAGCTTCTCTTACATTGGTAGCATTATTAGTAAAAACTGGGGAGCAGTGAAGATGTTAAAAGTAGAATAGCCTAGGCTCAGGGTGTTTTTTTACAGTTAAAAAAAGTTTGGAAGAATGGGGAGATAAGTCTGCAAACTAAGATTATAATATTGGAAGTTACAGTGACACAGTGATGGATAATGGGTGGTCAATGAAGCATGGGTGCTCCGAAAAGCAGATGAAGATTTATTAGATGTTTTCAAGAGAAATTGACTACGGATTGTTCTGTGTACCCGGCTGACAGTAGTACTAGTATGAGTAGAAGCAGTAGCATTAGGATGTATATATTTTTTGGATTAGTTCATCACCCTTCACAACTAGCCTTGTTAGTTTCAACTTCACATATAGTGTAATAGTAGTCATAGAAGTAGTATTGATATAACTAGTAATAGAATTGAATAGCAGTACTACTATTAGTAGCAGTAGTATTCACATATTGCTTTTTGATCAGTAGAACATCCCTCTCATCAAATCCTGGAAGTTTCAACTTAATACAATTATCCAATGCTTTGACATCGCTGATATGTCCTTTTGATAACCTTTATGTTCATATTATTCTTGAAATTTTCACCTCAATGCTCTTAATCTTACAAGTAGTTGCAATAGAAGTAGCAGTAGTTGTAAATGTAGCAGTAACAACAGCATTAGCAGTAGTGTGCACATATTACCCTTTGGTGAGATGATCTTCCCCTATAAGCACTCTCTGAAAGTTTCAACTTATTACCCAAATCAATGCTTGAGATACGCTATTTTGACAATGTGCACGCACATAGCGTCTTTTGATTTATTTTAAATTTTCCCTCAATACTGTAAATGGAGTAGTTTGGTAGTAATAGTGGTGGTAGTTGTAATAGTATTGGTGGCATACAAATATCACCGTTTTGATCATCTCCCTTATCATTTTCTGTATTTTCCAAATTAATGTACTCAGTTATTCTGGTTTTGTTTTCTTTAAAACAAAAGGGTACTTAAAACAATATTACCAATAAAAGGGTCTGTTTTTTTTTTTTTTTTTTTTTTTTTTTTTTTTTTTTTTTTTTTTTTTTTTTTTTTTTTTTTAACAAAAGCATACTTAAAACAATATTACCAATAAAAGGGTCTTGGGCGCTTCCTCATTTAAAATTAAATAATAAAAAAGTACTTCCTAGTCGTGACACAGGTTCGAGGTCGAGGGCTGTCAGGGGATGGGGGGTATCATCCTCAAAGACATAATCTCCAGACCTTTCAACTACCCTGAACAAAATGGTTGTCTTGATGGGTGTGTGGGGGGGGGGTGCTGCTGCCCACAAATCACCCTTGACTATTATAAAGGCTGCTAGTCCTTTCAATTTCCAATTGAATGAGTCTTTTTCTAAGTTTCTTCTAGAACAAATGGCCATCTCGAAATATCTACATGTATTTCAGGAAAATAAAATTTGTGTGTGGGGGGGTATCCACCCTCGGGTCACTTTGTATCTTAAAAAGATTACCAACCCAATGAGCCCCTTCCGAAGTTTATGCAATCATCCTTTCTTTACAAACCTCATATGCCCCAAGGGCATAGCTTACAACCTTTGCCCTGAGGGCTGTAGAACGGGGAGGGGGTTTTCATCCTCAAAGACGTAGTTTACAGACCTGTCATAATTTCCGGACTACGTTGAACAAAATGGCTCGCGTTTTTTCAGATGGGGAATTTTTCAAGGGGAGGGGGGTAACTTTTGTGAAGGGGAGGTATTTTCGTAGGGGGGGGGGGTATTTTCCAGGGGGTCTTTTCCAGGGGGTATTTTCCAGGGGGCGGGTATTTTACGGGGGGGGGGGGTTCATTGATAAACTAAAAAAGACAAATTGCTGCCATAATCAATTAAAAGTACATTTTGCCCCTTCTCCTCCCCCTTAACCTTTAATTTTTTGTGAATTGACAAAGGTACATCAATATACCTATATTTTAAAATAAAATGCAACATTTTCATTCAAAAATTCATTCAAAAAGAAACTACTTTAAATCCTATTTTAAAAAGAATCCTCTCCGACGACTAATCGAGCCATGTCTCACTGCGAAATACGGACGGATGCTGACCATTATGCTATCAAAATATTGTTAGCGTTAATTCTCATATACGAAGCAATTAGTTAAAAGAATTAAATAAAGCTTGTAATTTTATACATCTTGTATATTAAGATGCAGTTTTTTGAAACATGGTGAATAAAGCCTTTGTTTCCTCAAGTAATTAATTTCAATCGTTCTGGAGTTAGTATCAGTTCTTATAGTAAATTTTGATGGAACATTTGATGTTTAGATTATATTCGTTTTTTAGTCAATGAACATCCTCATCATCTGCTTGAAAGCGGTTTGTCCATTTTTATTCTGTAGTTTTAGATCGTAATTTACCGCGAACTTCAAAGAAGAAATAAAAGAAAACTTTAAAAACAACGTGATTTGTTTACACTTTGTGAAGATTTATTCTCGTTTATTGGACCAACTTCAGGGTAAAGTATAGTTAAAATCAATTGTTATGTAGCCAAAATAAAGAGGGACTGATGACAGCGCATCACACTCTTTGATTTTTAGGCTGAAGTAGCCCAGGCTAACGCTAATCTGTAATACTTCCTGACTGGTAAACCTTAAAACAACTCTTAACAGAAGAAGGCATATGTTTTTAAATTGGCCTATTCCTAGCCCTGTAAAGTCCTAGTGGCATTCCCCTGGGAACTGTTCTTGGACCCATGTTGTTTTGGGTATGGTTTATATTAACAGACTATTCAGGTAGCTAAGAAATAAACTTTACTCTATAGTCAGAATTGTATCCAAATTTAACATGCATTTGCATTAGAAATGAGCATTACCCCCACCCCTATATATAGGCTATCCTGAATTGGTATATGTGTATATATGTAGCCTATATGTAGGTATATATAGCTTAATATTCAAAAGGCAGAAAGTTTCCAGTGGGTGTCTTTGCTTTGCTAGACACCTCATTGTTTCACGTGCCTCACATTGTTTCAATGGTCATCCTAAAAATTTCACATACAGACAAATACAGCCTCCCAATTCTAGCAACATGTATCCCAAAATTCCCTATGTTTTGTTATGGCTTCAGTTAACATTCTTATCTTTGACCTTTTTAGTCATCATAGTCTATATGATTAGTTTGCATGGTCCTTAACTTTGGAAGAACTTCCTCTGTTTCATTGTGTCCTATCCTCCCTTGTTCCTTTTTTGTTGCTCCTTTTTTCCATTTTTCTGTTGCCTCATCTCATCACTGCTCCTTTCCTGAGGTCCTTAGAACAAGCCTTTTATCCCCATAAAAGGCTCTAGTTCATATCCTTTCAGTGATCCCCTAGTCCTGGCAGCTTTAACTGTCAACTCATTACCCTTGATTTCAGAATGTCCTGGAATAGTGTTATAAAATTATGTAAAATAAAAACTTGGTAAGTAAGGTGTCATAAAATATGTCTGTAAAATACCAATAAAATACATAAAATAGGTAAAATACCAATCTTACAGGGGTTCATAAAATTACAGTAAAATATGTAAAATACAAAATTATACCATGACTAATTTTACCAGTTACAACACTACATGGGAACCACATCAGTTTAACTTAGATTCCTTTAATTACTACTTAGTCAGTGCTTCATAGCAATTCAGTTCTTGGTTAATATTTCACTGTTCATATTATTGACCTACAAATATAGAGAACATACCACTTGATGCCTTTTCTATGCACTTTGCAAGTATAATAGTTTTTGTCTTGCAAATACAATTTTTAAGCCTTTTTGAACCCTTAAAACTAACAATTTTGTTTTGTATTTTTGGATACAAAAATATGTTGAAACATTTTTTTCAAACTTCTATTTCATTATAAATCCATTTTATAAAAGTAGTATAATTCACAAACATACATTTGACGGGATTAAGTTGAATAAAAAAATCAAAACAAATCCAAAATGTTTTTTTCTTATTCTGTTGGACCACTTAAAAACTGCCATTTCACCTATACGCCAAAAAATAAAAAAGTAGACAGAAAAAACATGGTGGATAAAAAGATAAAGATATTGTTTTTAATTTTTATCCAACTTAATTGTGGCAAATACATGCTTGCAGATTATGTAACCTTAGCAAAATGGATTTTATAATAAATAGTAAGTTTAAAATCAATGTTTTAACCCTTTTCATACCAAAAAACATAAAAAAGAATTATCATTTCTCAAGGGTCCAAAAAAGGCTTAAAACTGAATTTGCAAGAAAACCAATTATTATATTCATGAAGAACATAAAAAAAGGCATCTAGTGGTATGTTCACTTTATTCATAAGTCAACAATATTAACTGCAAATATTTACCTGCTTCTTTGCCAACTTTTTATATTCTGAAGAGCCATAAAATATGTTTAATTGTCTGTTAGAATATGTATTTTTCTGCATGTGCAATTCTTTTTCATCAGTGCTCTTGCTGCTCATTCCTTTATCTTATTGGCTTATCTTAATTTGCACTTTATAGCAAAATTAAGTTCCATCCTAGATTTGCTGTGCAAATCTAGGATGGAAAGGTCTGTTGGAGAGGTGTAATGTAAGCCCACTTGGCAGGCTTAAATTGCCCACTTACCACAAAATAGGTATGACTGGTAATGACCATTCTTCAGTTGTTTTTCATCAGCGCTCTTACTACCCATTCTTTTACATTATTAGCTTATCTTGATTTGTACTCTGGAGCAGAATTAAGTTCCATGTTGGATGGTGAAATTTTGTCAATGTGTGAAGGAGCAGTTATATGCTGTAAGAGATGTCTATTGGAGAGGTGCAATTTAAGTCTACTTGGTAACCTTGACCACATAACTATGACTGGTAATGGCCATTCTTTGGTGGTTTATAGGTATGTGAAATGTCTTTTCTAGACATTTAAGCTTGGAACACAATAGCATAACTTCCAGATGATACTAATTATCTCCTTATTTAGATCAGGTGTATTTTGATAAATTACAATGCCAGTTTGTGATTTCGGTTTAAATTGGAAACCACACGTGAAGCAAATTATTATGTTACTTTTTTGGAGTTGCTGTATTTCTCTTCTATCCTTTATTGCAATATGGGGTTGTCTCAAAGTTTGTTACTGGGATGATGTTATCTGTAGGCATATAAAGTTCCTCATATTCAAGTATCATTGAGTTGCAGATATCAATGTGGCCTTCAATATTTCCAGTTTGTATAAACTTCCTATTTGTCCATTGATCAATAATATGTAGTCTGACACTACTTTTTACTCTCATTCCTCATGAAAAATGTTCTAAGCGTTGTAGTCCTAGTATTAGCTCCATTACCTTAAATCACATTGTCCAGCAAAATAAGTAAAAAAAAATCCTGTAGTTACTGGTCAGTGATGATGGAGAACCATTGATTCAGTTGCCTCCCACTCTATCTTCCATGGTTTAATGAACCAACTCTTGTCAACAGTAATCTTAAAGGTGTTGACAGAGGGAGCAATGACAGCAGTATTGGGAAGATTGTTCCAATCAGCAATCACTCTATTGGTAAGTAGTAGTTTGCAGACTCTGGTATATATCCTCTTCCAGGACAACTTCTTACCACTACTACTAATAACTCACCAAGGCAAACATGGCTACGCGGGCTCCTCCTCAACCCCAATCTTATATTTGTTTAAATTCAAAAGCAAATATTTTCTAGACTAGGGTCAGCCAATCCTAACGATCTCTGCTTGTCATTATAGGGTCTGGGGCTTGATCCCAGCTGTTGCAGGACTTGCAATTGCATAGAGGTTATACTTTAGGATCTTAAATTATTCAAAAAAGAAGAAGAACAATGGTGTTCCCCTAAACTTACAGGGAATTGGTAGTACCATTGTAGGTAACAATTGTTTGTAACATTCTCTAACAATTTGACACATTTTGATAGTTTTTTGGGTATGAAATTAGAAAAGATCAAGGAATAGAAACTTGGGATTTTTCATTCTGAAATTACTGACTTCAATTCATGCTTTAAATTCTACTGCGTTGAAAGGATTGCATACTGCCTGCCAAAAATATACATAGAAAATCATTGGTTGCATAAGTATTTTTTATGCTTTTTTTCTATGATTCTATTGGTGATTACATCCTCTAGATTTCTTGCTGCTGATGGTGTGACAACTTAAGTTGACATTTGAGTTCCAATTGAGCTTTCAGTCAACATTTGCACAATCTTTGTTGACTCAGCTGGAAGCACACAGGTTTTACCCTTTCACCACCCAGGTTTGGGAAGGGAATACAATTTTTATTGGGTAGGGGGGTTTAAATGGGCTTCTTGCTCCCTTTGTCCAGGTCTGCAATTGATGGTAGGAGACAAACCCCTGTGGCAAAAAAAACTAATGGAAGAGCCTGGAAAAAACCAGTGAAATTACAAGCCCTTGAAACCAACTCTTTATGAAAGCATCATGCTTCCTATTGAAAGATTCTCTGAAAGTATGGTAACTTACATAATTTAAAAAAAAGAGAAAAAAAAATATAGTCAGCCTCAGTTCTCTTCTATAACACCTACAAGAAACTGGCTAAGAGCCAAGATATATCCCAGGAGGAGATGACTATGCATAAAATTTCTACCCTTTTCCTGGAGAAGTTTTCTTCTTTTTTTTTTTTGCATGTACTCTATTTTATTTCGAAATTTTGAAGTGAAGTCACTGTTGCAGAATGATAGATTGCAAGAATGCTTCAGTCATTCTTATTTTTTCAAATTATTGAAAATTTTTAAATTTTCACTGATACCCTATTGTCCTATTTTAAATGAATGAAGCTGAATAACCTTCACAAATAATTATTATTATTATTAATCATAATTATTATTATTAACTATTAATTATTATTATTAATAATTTGTAATTAATAATTATTAATCAATTATTATTAAAGCATGCAAATTTTCACTAATGTCCTATTGTCCTATTTCAAATGAATAAAGCTGAATAACCTTCACAAATAATAATTATTAGTATTTATAATTATTATTATTAATTATTATTATTTATAATTATTAATAACTTATGGTTAATAATTATTAATTTCATTATTATTATAATTATAGATTATTATTATTATAATTAATAAATAATTATTATTAAAGTATTCAAATTTTCACTAATACCTTATTGTCTTATTTTAAATTAATAAAGCTGAATAACCTTCACAAATAATCTATTACAGACCCAGTTTTTCATTCAAGATAGGTTGTGCAACTTCAGGTCTTCCAGCTCCCCAAGGCCAATTGCTTAAACCACTGAAGAGGTGTTAAAAGAACTAGCAAACATGAATGTTTGAGAAGTTTTTTTTTTCATCTTAGATATAGTACTTGGACACACTTTGTGAAATTTTGTTCCATCTAGTACCTCTTCCCCTGGGGGCTATTCTGTCAAAGCTATCTACTGATTCCTTCAGCAAAATATCACTAGAAAATTTCTCTAAAAAACCATTTTCAAAATTTCGATTTCCCTGTGACATGGTTCACTCTTTACAAGGTTGTAGCTTTTTTGCAATTGTCCTAATCTTTTCAGGCTGTTGACTATTTGATCGACCCTATTTAGTCCTCTTATTTTTTCTTGGAGTCAGTCAGTGGGTGGCAGAAGTCCATCTAACTTCTTAGCTAAATGGATATAGTAACACCTCTATCTTCACACACCTAAGTGTCAAAAAGAATGTTTCAGCTTCAGCTCTCTTGGAAAGATTTTGCTCCACTAAGCTCTTAGAGGAAAGAATTAGCTGAAACTTAAATGAGTCGTTTTTAGTTTTTTTTTTTTTTTTTTTTTTTTTTTTTTGCTGTGGAGAATGAATGCAGCAGTAACAGAGGCAATTATCTGTGGTTTCTTCGTCAAAATTACATATGCAGCAAAAAGGTATGAACTCTGTTGATTTAGGGTGTTTGAATGAAAGGCTGAGGCTTCTAGATGTGGTATATGTTCAGACCCTGTGTTAAATACTACAATGGGTTTCAGAGAAAAGCAAGGGTAGTTTGAATGGGATGCTATTAAGCCCTCAACTAACACGAATCAGAAATATCTCGAGGGGGGATTTCTCTTGCTGGGGTATTTCTGTGTGATTGGAGTATTTGCAATCTCATCTGCTTTGCAGTTCCAGACAGTTTGACACTGTGGCTTTGCATATGGCAGAGGTTTGTTGGGACTACTGTTGGAAGTGATTCCATTTGCAACCCAATATACTGTTCATGAAAACATAAGGGGCATTCAGGAGGTTTACAAGGCTACATAATACACTGAAGAGGCGTTAACAGCATTTGTCATGTCCCTCAAAGTAATATGCCTCAAAAAATAAAAAAAAGGTCATAGTATTTTAGTATAAAGAGTTTATTTTCAAATTGTAGGGACCTTTTGTCTTATAAACCTAACTACTTGTCTTATAAGCAATCTCATATAAACCTAATAGTTATACAATTTTAAATCTGATAAAAAAGGCAACCTCAATAGCTCTTATCTGTTAAACTATCTGAGAAATTAGAAAGGTTTTTTAGATAAGGAATGACGTTTTTTTTTTCTTGTCGAGATTGAGATAAAGTGATGGCTGATATTTTTTTTATTGTACTGTAACATTTTATTCGCTTCTTACCTTCTTAGAAGGTAAGTGTATTGCACACGCAAAGAATATCCTTAGATTTTCAATACTGATAGAAACAAGTAAAACCTGCCATATATCACTCCCCATCCCTCTGCAGGGGAGGAATATAGGGGACATTTGCCCCAGGCGCAGGAGAGGCCAGAGCTGCCACTGCCTCTCTGGATATTTGACCTTGCGCACATTATTTTGCCTGTTATTACCTTGCAGGATTTTTATTATTTATCTTACAATTATTTGTTTTTTAGTTTGTGTTAAGATTTGCATTGAATAAAGAATATCAAGTTGCTTTAACAAAAAAGTTGTTTAAATTTTAATTAAAGAATGGTGTATAGAAGTACATTTGGGTTCCTCTTTTTTGTTGATATTTTATTAATACTAATTTCATGATATAATCCTACCTTGTTATTTTAATTTTTTACTTTAATTTTTATTACTACTAAAGCGTAAATCAAGCAGTGAGTGCTTGTTACAAAAATGTGGAATTGACAACATTTTTGATCAATTCAATATTGATTATTAAACATTTTTGAGCTGAAAGTATTTTAAATTAATTGTGGCTATGTGTCTTTTCTTTTCTCGTTCTAAAAAATTGTAGAGATGGAGATAATTTTTAGCAAAATTCTGCTAATTATTGTTATAACATCCGTGACTGTTACTAACATATTCATAACTGCACACAGACACAGAACCCCTACTGCTGAGATTAATCTGGAGTGTCCTCTATTTGAATAAAAAAAAATATAGTGTCTTTAAATTTATTTTTTATGGTTTATGCCTTTTTGTGTTTTTTTATGGTTTAAATTTTATTTTTTATGGTTTTGAATTGAATTCCCATTCCTTTCCAGTTATTTGAAATATTGTTCGCTGCTCCAATATCAATAATTGATTTTTGTTCTTTCTAAATATTCTTCGAAACTTTTTCATATCGTATCTACAAAAGATGTTGGAACTGAAATTATTTCAATAGTTAACACATTTTTCATCTTTACTAATTAATTGGCGGTTTTGTATTTCAACAAATATCAACATATTTACATCTCATATACCCTTGATCCTCCCAGGGGATGTAAATATGTTGATTTTCCTTGAATTGTAAAACCCTCTAAATTAACCCAATGCCTAAGTTTAGACTTGAAAATAAAATGTTACTATAAATACAAATCAATATTTTTAAATATTTATATAATATTTAAAATAATTTTTGTGTAAATATTTTAAAATAAAAACTTTAAACAAAAATTTTAGGGACTATATGGCAGTTTTTATCCTGTAATTTCAAATTAATTTAACTGGTACTATATTTAGCTCAAGAAGTCTAATCCGTCGATTGTTTCATATTACTCCATTTTTTGTCACATATTACTCCTTTTTGGGAGGGGATAAACAATAAAATTTAGGATAGACTGGGGCGAACGAAGGGTAAGTGCAGCTGTTTTGGCCTCAGATGGCTTAGTTCTGCAGTATGTGTATTTCACTCTAACCTATCAATTAAAGATCTGGACCCGAGACCCCAACTTCCAAACCTCATTCATGAATGAACCTGCCGAATTTTTTTAGTCAAAATATATTTTTGAGTGTGTTTAAACTGTAAAAAAAAATAATTTTTAGAAGACATCAGTTCTATTACATCTGCTAATAAAACCATGCACTTGAACAGAGGTTGGACTTGTGTACGTATAGAGGGTGGTGATTTATGTCCAAGAAAAATAATCTTTTCAGTATAATCTTCTATACTGGATACATAAAATCCAGCTTCTTGTATGATAAATGCCCTACCGATCAAGTTGTTCATTCATTGACGCATTATAAAAAAAAAGTTTTTTTCTATAGTTTCTTTTCAGCTTAGTATGAGACAAGACAAAGAGAAGTGACAGAATGGATGGAAAATATATAATTTGAACTATACATTTATGCATTCGGTGGGTGGGTTTTGGTAAAGTATTCGGACAGTGTGAAGTATGGACAATTCTATATAATATATGTATAATTCTATATATATATAATATATAGTATGGACAATACTATATAATATGCAGAATAATTGTACCTAACAAATTAGGCATGCAGACATGCTATACTTTACCTCCTCCCCCTAATGTGCAAATATGTAGCCAAAAGTTGTTTAAAAGTATTATATTTTTATCTTACTTTTGGTATATTTCATTAGGATTGAGTATCAGAGAAACATATTAGGAGAACATAAGGTAGGGCGTATATAATAAAAGTACTAAAAACTATTTAAAAAGAAAACCGAGTCCTCCAAGAAAGGTTAGGGCTGCAGCAATTTGTGAAGTACATATAGAACCCTGTCCTAATTGCTACTTATGCCTTACGTGTTATCATAACACTACTATGTATAGATTGGTGTAGTATTTAGTTTAGTTCTAAAAAGCTGCTAGTAGCACCGAACAGTATCGCTGCACAATTGAGGTCTGGGGGGGGGAAAGATAAATTGGGTCTGAAGGGGGCACGGGGCATTAATCTAGAAAGCAAAATAGTGTGAGTGTCAGCATATTTTTTAGCATATTTCGACGGTGTAAATTGTATCATTCAGGCTTATCTTAGTTTTGACAAGTTTTTTTTTACAGAAACTAAATTTTTGAATACAATTTTCAAAAAATGTGTAAAAATTTATGTATATATTCATTTCTGTTACGTTTTTACGAGTCGGACGTATAATGACTAACGTGACTGTATTGTCGCTGCAGAATTGGTGCGCGACAGATCTTTTTCATGGCATTAAGGACAAACACTGCAAATTCTTTTGAATATATACATGTTCTTTCGATACTATTGGTCTTACCCCTCAGTTTTGAATTAAAATGAAGAGACAGTGAACTAGGTCATATCCAGGATTGTTGTTTGAAGGCGGTGAGACAAGCAAAAGTTTACAAAATGAACCAAAAATTAGTTTATACTTATTTTGTTACTTCTTTTACGGACAAAATTTCCAGGTGGGGGGGGGTTAAGCCTGGTACCACCCTCCTGGACATGGCCTTGATAGCGAAATATATACAATGTAAAAGAAAACAAAATACCTCCAATAAATTTACATTTTCGAAGTCACATTTTAGAATTTTCTGTCACCTCTCTCTCTCACTCTTTCTTTCTTTCCCTCTCTGTTACTTTCTTTCTATATCTCACACCCCCCCCCCCTATTTAATTCCACCTCCCTCTTTTCTTCCCACTCACATCCCCTTGAGTTAATTGTCATAACGGTGATAACAGCAGGACCGTGATTGTAAGATTAGCTTGTGAGCACATAATTGTAATATAAGTTTGTTGAAGCCTTTAAGGGCTATGTGTATTACAAAAATAACATGTACATACGATAAGCAAACATTATGTCATCTTGGTCACACGAATACCAAGTGTGGCAAGCTAACACAATAAGATGATTTGAGCGCCAAATAAAGTTTAGAAAATTATGAATAAATGAACTGAGTGTCATGCATCAAGGCCCTAAATGCTTTGGTGTCGATAAAATGTATTTTTTTTTAGAAATTACTACTACTACTACTAATAACTCACTGCAGCACCAAGCCGCCTGAGGCCAACACAGCTATGCACACTCCTCCCCCAATCTAATATTCAAGGCCTCCCCCTTTACACCCTCCCAGGAAGTTCCCATTCCCTTTAAATCTTTATTTATGACATCCTCCCAACCCAGACAAGGACGACCTGCTTTCCGTGTAGCCCCAGACGGTTGGCCAAAAAGGACAATCTTCGGCAATCTGTTATCCTTCATCCTCAGAACGTGGCCTAAATATGGTCAAATATTTTTTAGAAATTGTTTGGATGTAACTACTGCCTGCAAGTTTATTTAGTCTAAGTTTAAGAATTCTTAAAACTTCTCCTCAGATTAGAAAGTTCCTGGGAATCTTCGTTATGCTTGTATAGCCTAGCTGTCAGGAATAAGAATAATGAATAATAGAGGTCATTTTTTTAATGGTTATATTTGTTGTCAATTACGAAACGACAAGACCATGGTTACGAGTTCTGAAAAAAGTTTATCTGGGAGAATATAGTCCTTTCCTTGTTATGTTTTTGTTAGATTGATTCGTAGTTCGCCTCCAAAGCAATCCGCCCTTAGACAAGGAATGCTCCCCTTACCCCTGAGTGAGTTGATTGGTCACCGCCTAGCCCCCTAGAACTCACGACCTCCGATTTTGCACAAAGCTCATAAAAATTTACAGTCACTACATTTGTCTGGTCCCCCCTCCTCCTAGCAGAAAAGGTCCATATCAAATTCCTGCATATCTGTTTTTATCCGCACTTAAATTGAGGTACTTTAATAAATAGTTTTAGGGTGAATAGATTGACTTCCAAAATAAACCTAAAATCCCTAAATCATTGTAGGAGCATCTGCTGCAGTCTAGCAACCTAGGCCATAGTAATAAAAATTTAAAAACGCGTTTTCAAAAAAAAGGCAAGTGACGAAAAATTGCCATTTGAAGCTTATTTCAGGAATGGAAACTAAAATTGTGATCAATCTTAAGGATAAAAGTTTATTGCGAATACACATTTATGTGCATTTCGAGCAATTGCCTGAAACCAAACCAAGATAGTGTCGAATCAAAACAAAGACTACACTAGAGGCATTTTCATTGCCAAATAACCTAGCTAGG
This sequence comes from Artemia franciscana, assembly GCF_032884065.1. NCBI lineage: Eukaryota > Metazoa > Arthropoda > Branchiopoda > Anostraca > Artemiidae > Artemia > Artemia franciscana. The sequence continues at coordinate 32,404,123 of NC_088874.1, forward strand.
AGAATTATCATAATAAAGGACAACCGGATCCCCCCCTTCAAAGCATGGCTCGTAGATGTAAACTGTGACCACAATTAGGATCGAAGTGGAAATAAAAACCTCTCCTGATGTTTACGGTCGCGCGAATATGTCATGTCATCTTCAAGAATTAAGTGGATATACTGAGTCGATAGAAGTTAATTCGGCTAAAATAAAGACAGGATGACAAGTGGAAAGCAACTCCCAGTTGATCAAAGTGAAATGCAGAAATAAAACCATAAAGGAGCTCTTTCATCAGTTATGCGTTTAAAAAAGGGTTTAAAAAGATTGAACGGGAATTGGTTCAAGCATATCAGCAGGCTCAATAGGGATCCTTGCGACACTGTACAATAAGAGTTGCGAAATACATTGAAAATGATATATCAGCCCAATGTATTTTTTTTTAAATGAAAGTACGTCGTCATGGCCGAAAGGTAAAGGATTAGTCTGCAATTATTTGGCTTCCTTAATTTGAATGCGTTAATTTTCAATTTGAACACTTAAATCAGTGGCATCACAATCAAAATGATGGAATAGAATAAGGGATAATAATGCAAGATGGATTGATTTCTACCCTTTAGCGCAGTAGAATTATAATTTTTGCTACCAAGTCTTTTAAAATTTTCCTGGATTATACTTTCAAGGTCTGAAATTCGAAAATGCGAGTAGGCCTATTGTACAAAATGAAAAACCAATATCAACTATCAATGCAAGATGGACTGATTTCCATCCTTTAGTGTAAATTTATAGAATCCAACCTTAGTCGAATTATAATTGACTACGTTTTTCAAGAATCCTGAATTCAAGGTCTGACTGAATTCAGCCTGAATTCCAACGTCTAAACTTTGAAAAGGAGAATGTTGTTTGACGCAAGAATGGTGTTTCTATGTACGTTCCTGTTATAAAAAATCTTTTTTTGTGTTTAAACAAAATCTGGATTTAATATCAACTTCCGAAAATAAGAAAATAAAGCCTTATGTTCCTTGGACCTTGAAAATTTTCTCTTTGTTACCTGGCCTACCAGAGCAACAGAAATTGCTTTAGACCTATTAAAACAGTTATTTTTATAGATGTAAATTTTTAAAAATTTTTAAATTTTAATATCTTTTCAATTCTGCTGTTAATGTGGCGATTCTTCCTGGTGTCAACAAAGGAAACAGTTTTATCACTATTTCGATTCCTTTTTTTTTTATAATACTGTGTTTTCTCTTTTTCTTTTACTGCTCTTTTTTTCAAACTTATTTTTATTACCATTATTTGTCGTATGGAGATGTGTCATCACATCTCGCTCGAAAGTTGAAAAAATGTTTGACTGGGTCATATATTTATCTCCAAAGCTAATTTGAGATTCCTAAATCCCAGAAGCAGATATCCCCCTTTTAAAACGAAAACTCACACGAACATGTTGTTCCAGTTTTTCATGTATTTTGCCGAAAAGATACAAAATCCCAAGCTCAATAGGTTGCCACACTAGGCTATACTGAACCAGAGTTGCCGCCCGGTGAGAAAAAATAACTAGAACTATGGATTATTTGGTCGATTTAGTGATTTTCTTCAATGATCTAGTGATTTATATGTTGATTTAATAATTTTTTATCTAGGTCATATAATAATTCACCAGAAATTGTGATAAATCACTGTGGGTGGCAACCCTGTATTGAACAAAGATATCTTGGTGCCTGTTTCAACACGTATCAAGGACACAAAAAGTCATCACTTCCCTGTTGATGAGCATTTACATCTGCTCCTCCTGAACAGTTTGCCACAAGGCTGGGCAACAGGATTGCTACCTGTCCACGTTCAGCAACTGAAATGTTGAATCGATACCCTTTCTGCCATCTTTGGAGGATTCTTGTCATCCTGACAGTTGTGCAATCCGTCTTAAGACTTTACTGTCATATCTCGTGGATTCTGTACATTGGGCTCATACATGCTAGAATGACACCCCAAATCAGGCCTAACATAACCTACATCAAAATAATCTACCTTTTATGCTGATTTCAGATATGCAAAATTCATCAATCTTAAATATTACCCACCAAAAGTTATGTTTACATTTATATTCATCATATGTACCGTATTCGTCGCGTCATTCATTGAGACTTAATGCAAAATTTAAGTATTTGATCAAGGTTCTTGTTTTGTCATCTCACTGCGACCTGTATTTGTGTATACGTAGTTCTCTCGGTATTTAAAAAAAGTCCTGTGTGTTGAATTTACTTCGATTTACAATTGGATAAACTCGGAATTGGTCTCATCCTTCTCACAAAGTACTGCAGAAAAAAAGGGAGTAAATTTAAGTGGTATAAGGAAGTCCTAAGTGGGATAAGAGTCCGTTGATTTTTGAATCGAAAATGGAATAGTCGTGGGAAAAGTCAAGTCATGGCCAATTGTAGAAAAAGCCAAGACAGATTGTCCAATTAAGGGGGCATCAAGTCAAGGTTTATTTTACCCCTTTGATTGCCGTTGTTACTTAGATTTGATTAGATTTTGATTAGAATTAGATTTGCGTTGCTAGGACAACATGAAGCTTTAGTGCAGCAAACTCTGGTTGGCTTCGCCGACAAAAGTGTTAGCAGGCCGCCTAGAACACACTGTATTGGATACCTGACCTAACCAAAATACCAACTCTAAATAATTAAATATTGATAAAAAATAACTATAACGTATTTTTTCCCTTGAGCCAAAGCTAATTGTCTCTGAATACAGACAGTTATAAACCGGTTATCTCTGATTCAACAGAGGAATTTTCTCGAGTGTGTTCTGGGTTGTACGTATCTGAATTTCAAATGGATTCGAACACTTTGCTCAGATATTTGAGTCTCAGAAGTGGTGGACGTCTCTGACAATCCATTCGCTCTGTGCCCTAAGTTTGAAGCAGATTGGGGAACATCCGAAAATCCTCACTTAAGTCCCATTGGCCCAAAGTACTTGCTTATCTCCCGTATGAAAAGTTACCTATGAGAGTTGATTTTGTAGGGTGAACCACCTGTAGCTCTGATCTTATAGCTGGAAAGTTCTTGCGGTGTTAGAGGTGCCATGTGATCATTTTGTGTTTGAACCGAATAGATTGAAAAGTATTGCCGGGTCTCAATTCAAACAAGATCTTCCACTTAAAAGTTGGGGATGGGAGGACTAGGGGTGTTGAATGGGCTACTGTCCTAGTTTGGTTCTTCAATTTGTAGACTGAAGATCTGTTTCTAATCTTTTTTTCAAAAAAGGATCAGCATAGGCTACCAACCCTTCCTCTAAAAATATAGTGTTGCAAGGGGTGAGGAGGGCAAAGTTCAAGGGGCTAAGGTTCCATTTTGTACCTCAAACAATAGGAGCCCACTTCAAAAAAGAATACGATATGTTCACCCTTCTGCTAAAAAGTTGCTAGAAAGGGCAGGTGAGAGGCTTTTGGAGGGGCTGTGCGATTTGACATGCTTTATGCCTTAAATCAACCAGATTAAAAATAATACCTAAATTTTTGGCTAAGATGTCGAAGGTGTTTAGAGCACAGTGAGGGGGAGGGAACATTAGTCAATTTCAATTCTCCAATCATACAGGTTGAAGATTCTTACGTGATTTAGGTTAAATACGGTACAACAGGGCTACCTTTGTGCTTAAAAGTTGGCAGGGGTATTTGAGGGGCCTATGGCCCATGTTAATTCTCCAGTGATAACGATTTAAGTTCCTTTTGTTAATCCTGCTCAAAGCAGGTTGAACATGTCTGCGAAAAAGTTGGCGATGAATTATTGGATGGGACCGCTTTTTGCTTCTGTTAACATGGATTGTATTTCACTGCGGGTTCCCGTTTCAAACAAAGGGTAACATGCCTGCCTTTCCAGAAAAAAGAGAAAAAATTGGAGGCGGATTCTGATTTAAAAATTTTGGCATGGTTTTAGGTCAAAAAACGTGCATTCACTATGTTCTATAAAGATGGCGGGGGGTCATTTTTGAGGGACACGGAATTACTTTGGTCCTTCAATCATGCAGCTTGAAAATCCTTCCACGATTTCACTTCAAATAAGTTGCAACATGCCGCCTTTCAAAAAAAAAAAAAAAGATGGTTGGCGTTTGACTGATTATAGGCCCACTTTAAGCTTTAGTTCAAACTGAGAGCAGCATACCCATCTTTCTGCTAAAATTATTTCTTAAATAGGTTCCCCCTAAAAGCGCAACCATGGGTGACTGTGAGGCGTGTGTGGGGAGGAGGGATCATGTTAGGGATGCCAGTTGCCCAACTATGATCATCCAGTCATAAATATTGAAAATCTGCTGCAAACAAGACGTAACATGTCACGTAACAAGACGTAACCTTTCTGCTACAAAGATAGCAAAAGGGTGGGCGTAACGGTATTGGGAGTGGGGCCAACTTCGACTTTTCAGTCATACAAACTAAAAATCCTTGGTTCAGAAAACTGTCATTTTGGTTCAAAACGAAAAAATTTGCCTGCATTTTGCCAAAAAGTTGGAATTGTAGGGGTGGGGTTAAATAGGAGGGGCCTCGTTATACTATTTGCCTCCAACCCGTTTTTGCGATGAACCAGGTTTTAGCGTGACTTTTAGTTAAGTCATCTGTTTTTTTCGTCTGTACCACAATAAAGAAGTTGCTAGCCCCTCGCAATTTCCAAAATAAATTTTCTCATAAATGAATTTTTTTTTTACAAAAAACTGATGTACTATGTACTTATCAGTTTTTTGAGGAGGATCGATTAGTTTCACATCGGAAATTGTATTTCTTTTAGTTCAAAAAGTGATTTTCTTGTCGCCTGCTAATTTTCTAATATAAGTACTACGAAACAAGCAAAGGGAAATCTCCAAACCCTTGAAAATGAGATAAATATTACAAATTATGAAGCACATGTGGTATTATTCCTCTTCCTCAATCCAAAACATTGAAAATGACATCACAAGCTCAACCATTGCTCCAATGAAAGCAAAAAGACTGCTCAAAGAAACAAAAGCTTGGCGGAGCAACTTCAGATAAATCCGCTCTGGCATAGACTAAGCCACCATTTCAACTCACTGTTTTCTCTGGCAAGCGAAGACCATGATATTTGGTCCCAGACAGGAATTATACATATGAGCTCTAACAAAATTCTATGAATCAATAGATTGATTTAAAAAGGAAAATTAGAGGCTTAATGCCGGTCAGGATTTAAAACAAGAGCTCTGAGTCACGATGTCCATCTAAATATCAAAATTTATTATGATCCGATCACCCACTCGTAAGTTATAAATTCCTAATTTTTTCTAATTTTTCCTCTCCCTTTAGCCCCAGATGGTCGAATCTGGGAAAACGACTTTATCAAGTCAAATTGTGCAGCTCCCTGACACGCCTACCAATTTTAATCGTCCTAGCACGTCCAGAAGCACCAAACTCGCCAAATCACTGAACCCCTCCTCCCAACTCCCCCAAAGACAGCAAATCCAGTACGGTTACGTCAATCACGTATCACGGGGATTAATCAGCATAGGCGAATTATATGAAACTCTTGGTGATAATAAAAAATAGTTGTCTACTACGATGAGATTTTTGGTGGCCCAGGCAGAGGACCCCCCAAAAAGGACTCACACTCTGTCTAATACACGTTCAAAGACTGCCCAAAGGAAAAGACTGGAATCATTAAAAACAATTTTCTTCTTAACGAACGTTTTGATATTTACAAAATTAACCTGAACAGGGAAAACATAATAGTGAAATAAGTCGTGAAAAAAAAATGTTTTTCAACAAATTATATTCTGTGAAATATTTTATATCAATCGGGGAAAGCGTGGAGGTACTTCTTTTGCTTTCGAACTTGGATGAATTAACCTTTTGAGTACCCCCGTTTAGAATTTATGGAGAAAGTACTTCATTAACAAACTTAGTTACTTTTGGTGAGAATCACAGACGAGCTGTTCTGCTCGGCATCACCTGCCATTGGAGTTACTTCTGACGATCACTTCGACCTGTCATCTGCATTATAATTTTTCAAATATCGTCCAATAGCAGCCCTTTTAATTTTATAAATTACACTTCATTAGAGTTTTATCATTAAACGAAATGTTTGTATTTTTAAAGTAAGGTTAAGATACAATATAAGTATGCTTGTTATTCAACAAAGCTCTTAACAAATTAAGTTTTTTAACAAATTATTAGTTTTTTTCATCAGCGTTAAAATTTGTCTTTTTGTCACCCAAGTAGCTTTTTTTTAAATAATTAATTTGCAGTTCATTAATCGAGAATCCAGCCATGCAAAAAAAAACCCACAACTCTGAACTCCAAATTTTGCGCTAAAGGGCTATCCTTTTGCTTACCCTTTTGAGTGGGTTTTGTTTGTCTTTTTGTAAAATCATTTCAAAATTCTGCATTGAACTTCCGTGCAAAATTAATCAGAAACCAGGAAGTGGGCTAGAAATTTCTTACTGTTTAGTATATTTGTTAAAACTTTCATTTTCAGAATTATATCAAAACATAATACTTAGAATTTTACTTTCATTTGAACTTTTATTATTAAGCTAAGACATGAAGCTCTGAGAGTATATGGCTCAGGTTTAGATTTTGAGTTGCGCCCCATGAAAAGGTGCTGTTAGCAGATAGGCTCTTTTGCGCAGATTTTGAAGGGTGCTGTGTAATCGGATTTGGAGTCTCAATTTGGTGAAGTTTTATATTTTCTGGAACCCATGACATTAAGAAATATTTTTTTTTGTGAAGTAATAAATGTCTGAATCTATTGTCTAGGTCTGAGTGTACGATCTTAGGGGAAGCTCAAACTTTTACCTTTGTCCTCCTAGAGCTGATTTCTTCTTGTATCCATCAGTTGGTATTGACCTTGATTTTAAATTCTTCTAATTTCCATCTAAGCATGCCAATGCTCAGAGAATTTTCGTAAGTTCGTACCTAAATAAACCCATAGTTACAGTTTAATGGCTCTGGTTTTCTTAGAAAAAGCCACGGGTTGTGAAGCTGTATTGTCATTGAATGATCGAGTGGTGCCAAGAGTTATCCAACAACCCATCTAATAAATAATTGTCATCGCTGTCCAAAGAATAAACTGCCACAAAACCTCTCTGTCAGATTTGATTATGTACTAATGTACTACTACCCAAACTAGGATGGCGTCGTCTGTCTGCAATGCATAGTTTTTTTTTTGTTTATGTGTGAGAAAATCATTGATATTGGTAGAGTAATTGACCAACTGTAACAAAAAAAATACCAATGTCTTTTATAGGTATACCCTTATCGTTATTTCTCGTTGCCATAAGAGTACGTCTCTGCTTAAGGCTAATGGTCTTTTTTGTTCCCGCCCAATTTCTGAAACAGATTCTAAGAATCTTAATAACGCCACTGCTAGTATCTATTCGATAGCAAACTCGTTTATGAGACTTGACAAAAACATAAACAAGTGGGAGAAAAAAACAAAAGATGTTTGTTTAGCAAAAGCACGTTAGATTCTACGGAGATTAATTTAAATGAACAGGTTATGTAAAAGAAAATATACCCACTGCTGAGCTAAAAATAGTGTTTTCTTTTGCACATCAATTTAAAGGGTAATCCTATATTTTTTCGCTCAGAGATTTTGATTCGATGTGCATTGAATGCAAATGGTAGAACTTGTACGAAAAGTAGACAAATCTTTTATTTTCGAGATGGGTGTCTGTTTTGAAATGTAAAGCGTGAACTCTCCCAAACCTCAACCGAGACCGAGTCCGTTTGGAAATGAAAATTGTTTGGCTATTGGGAGAACCCTTGGGTATTGAGAATTGCAAGCAGTTAGCCAGGTGGGTGAAACACCCACCTGGCTATTTTCTTTTAATCTTCAGTTCTCGAAGTCCACCAGTCCCCACACTTAAACCTCGTCATGTTACTTCTGAATTCCTTTTTACAAATTGTGATGAAAATGAAATAAATGAAATAATTATGTGTATGAAATAACAATCCTGTGGAGTAGATGAAGTATCGTTAAAGCAACAAAAACAATTGTTATTTCTATTTTGACTCATCTGATTAATTTATCACTTGAAGAGGGAACTTTTCCAGAAAGACTTAAATTAGCCTGAGTGCTACCCCTTCACAAAGGGAAGTCAAAAAATGAACCGAGTAATTACCGATCCATTTCTATTTTACCTTTTTTTCGAAGATTTATGAGAAAGTAGTCCATGAAAGAATGTATGATTACCTCCAGGAGTAGAATCTTCTGTGCGATACCCAACTTGGCTTTCGCAAAGGACTTTCTACGGATATGCACCAGCTATCTGGAATTCAATCCCCTTGGAAATCCGGAACTCAAATAACCTTACTACCTTCAAGCGAGCAGTGAAGGGTCGTTCCAGAAATACTGTTTAGATTTGAATATCATGCGGTCCTCCTCTTTTCGATCTTTTCTTTTATTTTCTTTTTTTTCTTTTCTTTCTCTTCGTCACTCCCCTTTTTTCTCTTTTTTTTTCTTTTTTGATAAATCCAGTTGATTCGTTGTTTCTGTTAGTTGATTGTTTAATTATTCTTTAGTTAAGTTTCTGCCCTAGTCAAGCACTTTTGTGCTTTCCTGGCAGATTATGTACATGTAATTATGTGTTTTTATTTAAATATATATGATTGAATTGAATTGAAGAATTCCTGCGAACAAAACTCTAGCACAGCTTGCATCAAACAATAAGTGCGTAATTGGTAATTTGATGTGTGTGTGTAGACTTGTTCCTGTGTTTGCGTACGTTTGTGTTTTTGTGCTCCTCAATCTCATCCTGCTAAATAACTAAGAAGACTAATCCGCCATTCCATCATAAATTTACTATGAAAAAGTAGCACATAAACAGAATTGATGGAAATAAAACTAATTTATTGGGAAGATAACAAGAGGAAAAGTTTGTGTAAAACGAAAAACTCAATGCATACCCGTACTAATGAACTTATTTTGGAAGAAATATAGCCTCTCAGGCGCATACGGGTTAAAGCACATAAAAAAGAATTTTTATTGAAATAGAAGAAAAGCGATAACAGTAAAAAGTTTGGGATTTCCCAAAAGGAATTTAAAAACCCTTGTCCATCGTATCTGCCCCCATTAAAATACAACAACGAAAACAAACAGTCCGCACATGCAAAAGTAAACTACCCAAAGAAAAAGGATGAATGTTTGAGAGGTTTTTCACTCTCAGAAATCATATACCTCAGGTGGCTAGTACCAAGCATGGCAGAAGTGTGCCAAGCATAGCGGAACTGTGAGAACAGTACTAAGAGTGAATGATCTGTGCCAAGCATGACATAAGTATCCCAAGCATGGCAGATGTCTGCTAAGTCTGATACAAGATCGTGATTTCATAGCAATCTGGGAATGTACATTATACAATTAGGCTAGTGAGTTAAGTAATTGAAAATTAAAGAGCCATTTGAAACAGACGGACAGAAAATAAAATCCTTCAATGATCTAAATGTGAAACGGTCAAACATTACTGTCTATGCATAATTGACTGAAAATGAAGAGAAATAAAAATAAATAATTATACCAAACATAAAAGAAATGGGTACTGCTATATACAAATAATTAAATCCTAAACGATTAAAAATTAAAATGAGTGCTAAAGTTAAACCAAAAAGGACACAAATTACTGCCCATAGGAGTTCGACTAGAGTTCCGTTCTAACCGTAAACCAAAATAAAAAATTGTCGCTAAATAGAATCTGTAAACCTTAATTGTTGATGTTTCCTGTAATTAGTATATTAAACACTAAATAATTATACATTACACATTCAGTTCATTTTCAATATCTTTCCAGTCACCTTGATTTTTATAGTGGTTTTTTTTTTGTCAGTATTTTGGAATTAATAAGATGAAAGCTATTTTCCTTGTAATAAGATTAGGGCATTAACGTTATTTTGTGTTAGGGCGAGATGCACAAGATTTCGGAAAGAAACTTAAAGACGCTTTAATTAAATACCAAAAATGAACGAATTGTACAGAAAACGTAATAATTGTAGGAAAAACTATAAAAATCACAAATACTAAGCCCAAGTAACATACAAGAAATTTATAAGAAAAAAACTAAAATTGTTTGTATTAAATGTATTTAATATACTTCAGACCAGATAAGAAACTTCATTATTTTTGGACATTGACGAAGAATGAGACAGAAATTTATGGAGGAAAAAATAATTTTCCTTGCCAATATTTTTTAACACATTTTTTTTTATCAAACACGAAGATTTATCTATTCCAAATCAGACCAAATTATTTCTTCAAAATCACTGTTTTCATGCATTGAGTTCCTGGTAAATTCACTGTTCTCCCCCGATCCCTTCTGTGCGTTTTTTTTTCTTGCTGTTCACTTCAACTCGACTCAACCTTCTTTTTTTTCCTCTTTTTATTTCTTGAGACAAGCTTGAGTCCTTCGGTTGGTGGGCTGTTGTACATTTTACAGACACAGGTTCTCTGATTTCCATATTCCTTGCAACCCTTGAGTCTAAAATTTCAGGAAGTAAGGATTCATTCCAGAAGGCTTCAAGCTTCGGAAATATTTTTTCCCAGTAGTCTTTCGATCGGTGAACTGTAATTATTTCCCAATCCTCAATAGAGTTATAAACTATTAAGTGGCATACCATTTTATCCAGTATCTCGAGTTGGCCTTGTATCTGGGCGAAATACCTGTGATTTTTTTTTAGCTGAAGACCTTCACTGGATAATTCAAGAAAAAATGCTTTAACTAAATTTTTTGACTGGGCCACATCATAAATGGTTTTGAACTCTGGTATATTATGCACCGTTTTTATCTCTATAGGTGTGCCATTAGGGAGCAGCCCATCTACAGATGCAGCAAGATACTGATACTGTGGATGCACACTGAGTCCTATTTGATCTCCCTTTACGACTTTTAAGTTGAATTTGTTTTCATATGCTTCTAGTGCCACTACTTCTAAATCTAAGCCCTTTTTCATTAGGGCAGAGCAGAATCTAGGTCCCAAGTTTCGAATTTGCTTAACAATTGGGGCAACTCTGGTGCTGTTTTTTTCTGGTTGCAATTCTGTGGAAGTAACTACTAGTTATTCTCTTAGATCTTTCTTCAACCCAAGTGTCATTTTTGGATTGGCCCTTGGTACTGTTGAACAAACAGCTTATACTGGCAAAATCCAATTTTAAATTCTCGTCAGTATATTTTTGTATGGCCAAATTCATTTCATCAGAAGTCATGTCTGGCTTATTGCAATTTGGTCCATAGTCACGATTACCAAAGTTATAGTTTCTATTTTTTAACTTAGCAACGTGTTTTCCTCCAAGAGCACTATAATAACTGGTCAAATTACGTTTAGATATTACACGGAGTTTAGCCGTTTTATTACAATATTTTTTTGTTACGCTAGAAGGACTAAGCCCAAAAATATTTTTCCAAGCTAATTGATGCCATTTTGGACCTGAATTATAAGCAAGACTTGCTCCATGAACTCTTGCATGATATGAACCTCGTTTAGACCGGCTTATTTGCTTTCCTCCGATGAATTTAGCAACAACTGACATGTAGCTTTCAGCTAAGTTTGTAGTTGCGTCATTTCGAAGCTGCTCTGCTTTTCGACACACAATATCGACCTCTGTCATAACATCTTCAAACACGTGCAGGGGAAAATTATTCCACCGATCTTCTATTTTACTATTCACGGTCAATTCAGCAATCTTAGGACATCCAGAATCACATTTTGTGTGGTTTCCGAAAACATGGTACGGACCTCTTTTTAACAAGATTTTCAATTCTTCTGCTGTTCCATTATTTTCAGAATTTATTTTTATCGCACCCCTTAAATTTTTTGTCAGTTGCTGGATAATTCCTCGGGGAAGACATTTTGTGTACAAACCTTTTTTATTTTTGCACAAATTATATAGATGGGCTTTATAGTTTTTTGTGACGTGATTTGCACATTCATGTTTCCGTATGTTGGAACCGTAAGAAACACTTTGTTTTAGCTTATAAAAAACGCTGGAATCACCGTCACCGATAAACTCTAAAAACTGTAATCCGTGCATCTCCTCACTGGAACGAAAGCCTTCAACTAGAATATCTGTTTCCATGCTCCTTGAATTTCCGTTATAATTCAGAAAGCAGAAATGATCTTTGGGAATTACTTTGGCGTTTGCAGAAGAAAAACATATATAACAGTATTTATTTTTTATGCCAACATATAACAGTTTTTTCGTAAATGCATCCATGATAACTGCAACACATCCTTTGGCCGAATAATCGTGTCCTTTGCTACGCTTATTCCAGCCTCCATCACATATCACTTTTGTCCAGTATGAGTCCTCCTTATACCTATCATCATGAATGGCTGATTTTAAGGCCTCTCGTCCATTTTCTAGCAAAATTTCCGATAAACTATTCATCCAAGCATTACCAAGCTGCCTTTCAATACGGGAATAAACTATTCGTGACATTGGTTTCACTCCAAGCACCCCGAAGAATTCACACAGTGTAGAATACCCTCCTCCACTACCCATGGCTCCCCAAACAGCCTTCGAATTCAAGCAGCCTTTAAGACTTGATTTTTTTTCGGAAAAAGCAACCTGTGTCTGGTCCGTAAAACTTGAAAGATATTCTTTTACGCTTGTTGCTGGACATTCTGGTTCACCTTTAATCCTCTTTTCCCAGTTACACTTATTACACTTAACTTTCAGTTCAGTTTTCAGGCCTTTCTTTTCTAATTGCTTTATAATCAATTTTCCGTGATCGCAACTGATTTTGTGTCTGAATGCTGAAATTACTTCAGCAAGGAAATACCTTAGATTCACAATGCAGTTTCCATCTGGAATTCCAGATAAGTCTATCTCAGTATTCGTATCGGGGCAATCAACACCGTAAGAACCACTACCGTTTCCCAATTTATTTGAATCGTCTATGAGAGGATTTGCTGAAAATTCTTCTGAAATTTTCGATCCATTTGACAAATTATCTTTATCTTGTTCTCCAAGCAGCACCTTTCTAAAAAAAATGAAAAGAACCATAGAAAAACAAAACAGCGACCCGGCTCAATAGTAAACGAAAGTCTAAAAAACGAAATTTTGATACTAATAAATACGTCAAAAGAATCGGATTTTAATTAAATTTAGTCCTACCCATCAAAAGATAAGAGCCTGAGAAAATTTGTCTTATTTTGGAAAAAAGGGGGAAACACGCCCTAAAAGTCATAGAATTGTTTTGCCAGAAGACTGATCAAGGGTGCGTGTTTATTTGTTTTTTGTTTTCTTTTTCCCAGGGGTGATTGTATCGACCCATTGGTCCTAGGGTGTCGCAAGAGGGCTCATTTTAATGAAAATGAAAAGTTCCAGTGCCCTTTTTAAGCGACCAAAAATTGGAGGGCACCTAGGCCCCCTCCCACTTTCATTTTTTTTCTCAAAGTCAACAGATCAAAATTTTGAGATAGCCATTTTCTTAAGCATAGTCAAAAAACATAATAAGATGTCTTTGGGGACGACTTACTCCCCCATAGTTCCCGGGGGAGGGGCTACAAGTTATAAACTTTGATCAGTGTTTACCTTGACCTGATGCCCACTTAATTGGACAATCTGTCTTGGCTTTTTCTACAATTGGCCATGACTTGACTTTTCCCACAACTATTCCTTTTAATTAAAAGTCAACGGTTGAGGGGTTTTGGCTGAGGGGGGGGGGGGGGGGTAGAGGGGAGGGAGCTACGTTGAAGGATCTTTACTTAGAGGAATTTGTCACGGGGGAAAAGAAATTCAATGAAGGGGCATAGGATTTTCTAGCATTATTAAAAAAAACACTGAAAAAATAATAATGAAGAAGTTTTTCAACTGAAAGTAAGGAGCAGCATTAAAACATAAAACGAACAGAAATTATTACGCATATGAGGGGTTCATCTCCTCCTAAATACCTCGCTCTTTCCGTTAAAGTAATTTCAACTATATATTCTACGGACTTGGTGATTCTAGGGTCATTCTTAAAGAACCGGGAAAAAATTTAAGCTTTAGTGTAAAGAGCGAGGTATTGACGAAAGGGCAAACCCCCTCATATATGTAATACAAATATACAAAGTTCTAGGTGCTTTTATAAGTTACCAAAAATTGGAGGGCAACTAGACCTCCTCCCCCACCCCATTTTCTTCAAAATCGTCAGAACGAAAATATGAGAAAGCCATTTAGACAAAAAAAGATATGCAAATTTCGTTGTGCGGTTAGCCAAATCAAAACATGCATTAATTTAAAAACGTTCAGAAATTACATAAAAAAAACAGTTTTTTTTAACTTCAAGTAAGGAGCGTCATTAAAACTTAAAACGAACAGAAATTATTCCGTATATGAAAGGGGTAGTCCCCTCCTCAACGCCTCGCTCTTTACGCTAAAGTTTCTTATTGTTTTAAAAAGTATAGTTGTGAGAAAGAGTCAAACTTTAGCGTAGAGAGCGGGACATTGAGGGACTACCCCCTTTCATAAACGGAATAATTTTTGTTCGTTTTAATGTCGCTCCTTACATGCAGTTAAAAAAAACTTGTTTTTTTTTATTTAATGGACAAGAGGGAATGAAACTTGTATATGTAATTTTTACTTACCGGTATTTTAAATTCAGCCACCTTTTGTTGATAATTTTCTTCCTCATATCTCAAATGTCTTATTGACTTCAGTTGACAAGTCAACTAATCAGAGACACAATGCCTTGGAGGCGTAATGCCTAAAATTGGATAAGAATCCCGCCTTTTTTTCTATTGGCTGATGAACAACGCTATTAAGCCGGAAACAGGGGTAAAATAAGTAAAAAGTAAGCACATTTTGAAATTGTATTTTTCTGATTTTGCTTTCAAACTATTTATGATAGACATCAGAAATTTTCTGTAATGGTTGTAGATTATAAAATCTACATATGATCCAAAATTCTACCCTCTGGAGCCAACTTCATACCTTCTAGCAAGAAAAATGTTGAAAATTAAAAATAATTTTTTGCACCGTTAAAAATAAAAATATAACAATTCTGCAACCAACATTTTTTTTTAAATACTGGCAGGATGAACTAAAAAAAAAATCTACTGTCATTTCCCATCCACTAAATTTTTATTCACCAAACTAAAATAACTTGATTTCTTTTTTTTGCACAATAGGTAAAGCATATACAGAAAAAGTGAAACCAACATTTTTTTCCTTTTTAACTCGAGAGTCATCAAAAAAAAAATCAGTTCAAAATCACCAAAATCGCAGAAGTTATTCATGATTTTCTATCATAGGAGAAATAGCATTGGACACAAATTAAGACCATTTGCCTTAAGCATAAATGTTAGATGGTTGCTGCAAAGATGAATAGAAGGGGGCTCACTGAGGCAAATGCTAAAGGAGAATTTAAAAGTCAAGTGATCCGGCTGGTTGGCTAGGAAACACCTCTGGCAATTCATTAGGCAGAAAATAGCTGGGTGCTTCGTATTGTTGACCGATTATAGTCGGCGAAAATACAGTGCAGCAATTCTTCAGCTTGCTAAGCATTTCTGAATAATGATTATTTTCTATTTAGTGCAGCAACCTTGCATTGAGGTTTTTTCTGTCCTTTTTTCGTTGGCTTTTCTTTTCTTCGGCCCTGTTAGCAATTATATCTTTTAAAAAAAATAACACTTATTTTTTAATGAAAAAACCAGTAAATGTAAATATGTCAGTTAACATGGATTTCCGGTTGAACCATTGAATTCTGATGACGAGGAGAATTTCTTGCTTGGGGGTTCCTAACTGTAATATGGCCACTAGGAAAGCAGGTGCACACGCGCAAGGGGGGGGATCCTGATCTAGCATAAAAATATTTATATAAAAAGGCATTTAGTTTAATACAGTGCAGTGGGGAAGAATTTCGAGGAACAAACCAGGAAATCCCTTCCCCTGTGTACATGCCTTTAGCTAAGTAACGAAGGTGCCAATCCACCTCTGTTACTTTGAGGACCATTGTAGGGTGATTTTTAGTCCAATTTATCTTTTAGAAGTCCTCCTTTTTCTGTGGAAAATAAATTTGGTATTCCTCTTTGAGGCAAACTTTTTGCCCACTTAAGTTCAAAATAAGAACACACTTGATTCATGGAATCAAGTAACAGTTGCAATGGTCACTTTTGGTCCCAGGATCTCACAGTCCCCCTGCGAAAGTCAATTAACCGACTTCCAGCCGTATTAAGATTGATGTTCCCTGTGATAATACGATTTTTTGACGAGCCTGTATCTGTAACTTGCGCTGAAAACAGAGGATACTTACGTCATTACTTCTGCTATTACTACTCAGAACTCACCACAGCATCAAGTCGCCTAAGACCAACATAACTGTGCACGCTCCTCCATCCCAATATATTCAAAGCCTCCCTCTTTACACCCTCCCAGGAAGTTCCCATTTCTTTTAAATCTTTCCTTTTGATATCCCCCCGCTCCAGACGAGGACAACCTGCTTTCCATTTAGCCCTAGACGGTTGGCTGAAAAGGATAATATTCGGCAATTTGTCATCCTCCATCCGCAGAAACGTGTCCTAGCCGCCTCAACCTTTTTTTCATTATAGCCCTAGAAAGCGGGATTGAACCACATTTTTTGTACAGCCTACTGTTTGAAATACGGTCAGTCAGCCGGGTATCCAGAATAATCCGTAGGCAGTTTCTCTAGAAAACATCTAGCAAGTCTTCATCTGCTTTAAGGAGTGGCCATGATTCAGAGCTGTATTTGACCACTGTCATCACTGTAGCTTCCAATATTCTAATCTTTGTTTGCAGACCTATCTTTCTACTCCTCCAAACTTTTTTAACTGTGAAAAAAGACCCTGAGTCTTGTCTATTATACTTTTAACATCTTCACTGCTCCCGCCTGCTTTACTAATAATACTACCAAGGTAAGTGAAGCTGCCCACTTGATCAATCTTTTCGTTACCCAACGTCATCCTTTCATTTTCACTTATTCCTAGCTTCAGTGACTTTGTCTTCTTAACATTAATTTTTCAAACATATCCTAGCACTCAGAACTCGCAAAACTTCGAAAAGTTCATTCATTTTGCTAAAACATTCATCAAAGATGCTTAAATCATCAGCATAATCTAAGTCCATTAGAGCTTATCCTCCCCATTTGATTCCGTGGTCTCCCATTGCCTTTTCTCTGCTCCTTGAGACAAATTCTATCAAAATGATCCATATAAAAGGGGATAGAACACAACCCTACTTAACTCCTGATTTAATACAAAACCAGCTGCTAACCTCATTTCCTACCATAACCGCAGCAGTATTATTCTCTTACCTTACCTTAGATCCTCCTGAGCCATCAGTGGCGCATAGGGCGTCGACAAAGCCTCTCCAGTCATCACGAAGCTGTCCGGCTGCAGTGATATCTTCTCTCTTACATAGCTTATCTTATTCTCTTACATAGCACTAATCACTTTGATGTAATTGTCTGTTATACCATACAATGTTAAGACCTTTGCTAAAGGTGTTCTATCAACAGAACCGAACGCTTGCCCATAATCTGTAGAATTGAGGATCAAAGGTGTTTGACAACTCAGGCACTTCTCAATTATTAACCTAAGAGTGAAAATTTGGTCGACATATCCTCTACCTTTTCTAAAACCGCACTTTTCTTCTCTCAAAACTTTGTCTAATGCATCTATCAATCTAAGAAGTATCATATTATATTCCTAAGTAATTTGCTACCTACAGAGACCAGACTAATGCCTCGATAAATACCACACTCAGGCTTATTTCCTTTCTTATGCAGAGGTTAAATTAAGGTTTTCCTAAAATCATTAGGTACTTCTCCCTTTTCAAAATTCATATTCATAATCTTCATACCTTATTTCTTACCTTAGAACCACTATATTTAAGAAATTCATTTACCACACAATCAACACTTGGAGCTATCAGCACTTACATCATTGGATTCAGTATAACAAATCTATCGATTCTTCGAGCCAGAACTATGATATAACTTAGGCTTTTTCTTAGAGAATGATCACAATTTTCTTTTCTCAACGTTTTTGAACGTATTTTCTATAAAAAAACAAAGCAATTTCAAAAATTTTATTCGGTAAGTGAATAAAATAAATTTAAACTATCGAATGATAGCAAAGTGTCGTACGACCTATGGAACTTAACTTGAGAACAAACAACTTATGGGAACTTAACACTTACGGGAACGTATGACTTACGCGAACTTAAACCAGTATTTTTTATCCATTTATTGTAAAAAAATTGTCCAGAAGAACAAAACTTGGTAAAAAAAAGCTTCAATTTATCGTGTTGAATATTACAACCCCTTGCCCACTGCAAGTGCTTTTGTAACCTTTTGAGGGATTTTTAGTAATTTAGTTGATGTTTTTTTTTATTGCAATAAATTAGATTGAATATAGAAAAGAAATTAAAAGGCTGTAATAATAAGTAAAGACATTAAAAACAGATATAAATTAGAACAAAAAACTAAAAAAAAAGACTGCAAAAGCAGGCAGGTACTATTTAAGCGTTACCCTGTAAGTGTTCTCTGCTGTTATCTCATGGTCATGGGAACCCTGGACATTTCACGATGTTAGTTCCCTATCTTTCACGATGCCGTGTCAGTTCCCTAACTTTCTCAGGGGGTCTTCACTCCTTTGAGGGAGAAGACCTTGCTACAGGCAGGTTTGAACCATAGTCCCCCGGGTTTCCATGTGTGGATTTGTCTGTTGCATGTTGCATTCTCACAACGAATGGTATTCCAGTGACAGATGGTATTCCAGTGATAAATTAGAACAAAAAACTAAAAAAAGACTGCAAAAGCAGGCAGGTACTATTTAAGCGTTACCCTGTAAGTGTTTTCTGCTGTTATCTCATGGTCATGGGAACCCTGGACATTTCACGATGTTAGTTCCCTATCTTTCACGATGCCGTGTCAGTTCCCTAACTTTCTCAGGGGGTCTTCACTCCTTTGAGGGAGAAGACCTTGCTACAGGCAGGTTTGAACCGTAGTCCCCCGGGTTTCCATGTGTGGATTTGTCTGTTGCATGTTGCATTCTCACAACGAATGGTATTCCAGTGACAGATGACACCACAGAAAGGGTTTTTCGGAATGATGATGTAAAATTCCAGAAATGCCAAAGCTAAAATACACATTTCTAATATTACTTAGTCGCCTCTTCATCTTTGGGACAAATGGCAGAACAGAGTTCCCCCTTTTATTCTTGCTCAGGGGTATAGCTTAGGAAGAAAATAAGGGCAATCAGAGACCTTGGATGTGAAATGATGCAGTAGCCTACTATCTATTCGGTTTAAAAGAACAACCTCTTAGGGGAAAAAAGTAGTAAAAAGGGATTTGACAAGTAACCCCATCTTGTTTTAAAAACAAGTCTGCTTTCCTGTCCTACTTTGACTGGTAGCTCTGTTAGGAGCTAGACATAAGAGTCGTTATCGTCAATCGTCGTAAAGATTAACTACACTTATTCGATAGATAAAGGGATAAGTGAAATTTAAGCCAAAGGGCCATAACACAAATACATATTCTAACAATAAAATGCACTGTTGCCCCTCAATACTGTGGAAAAAAAACATTATATATTCCATACCCCTTCACTATCCGGATATGGGCCCCTCTTGCCCCCTCCCTATAAGAATGGTAGAGATTTCCCCCTGGGGGTTATGGATTTCAATACATCCGGATTTGGCACATCCATGTTATGTAGCAAATGTCCCCTTAGAGATTGGATCTCCTGACACCGGGGTTGCCAACTGCTGACGTCTAAAATGAGTGCAAATCAAGGCCAAAAAAGAGTGTTTTTTTGCTTAAAAAGGGTACAAGTCAAAAAATCTGCGCGTATCCCCTCTTCTGGATCCCTTCTGAGGTAGAAAAAGTGCATTAAACACAAAAAGTGTGCAAGTTGGCAACCATGTTCCTTTGGCTAAATGTGCTTAGCCAAATGAAATGAAATGAAATATAAGTGAAATTTATAGCGAATGAAATCTGACCCCCAAAAAGAGTGATTTTCACTCTTCCGCATCAATTCTGAGATAGAAAAATGTGCAATTCACACGAAAAGTGTTCATGTTAGCACTCCTGCCTGACATGTCCACAGAAAATGGCACCTATCGTATCGTTATGTATCTTTGCATTAACAGCTGTGAATACTATTTACGCTCTTTGTTAAAAAGTGCGTCCCAAATACATCTTTATAAACAGGTCTACGAAAGTCAGGTTTTTATGGCACTTGGTATTAAGGTTTTTATGGCACTTGGTAAAAATAGAAAAAAAAATAGGAAAAAAATAGAAAAAAAAGAAGGTATTTTTAACTAACGAACGGTTGATCAGATCTTACTTAAATTTGATGTTTGGAAGGATATCGTGTCTCAGAGCTCTTATTTTAAATCCCGACCGGATCTGGTGACATTGGGGGGGGGGGGGAGTTGGGAAGGGGAAACCTAAAATCTTGGAAACACTTAGAGTGGAGGGATCGGGATGAAACTTGGTTGGAAAAATAAGCACAAGTCCTAGATACATGATTGACATAACCGGAACGGATCCGCTCTCTTTGGGGTGGGTGGATGGGGAGGGGGGTAATTCTGAAAAATTAAAAAATGAGGTATTTTTAACTTACGAACGGGTGATCGGATCTCAATGAAATTTGATATTTAGAAGGTTATCGTGTCTCAAAGCTCTTTTTTTAAATCCCGACTGAATCTGGCGACATTGGGGGGAGTTTGGGGGGCCTAAAATCATGGAAAACGCCTAGAGTGGGGGATCGGGATGAAACTTGGTGGTAAAAATAGGCAGAAGTCTTATATACTTGATTGACCTAATTGGAACGGATCCGCTCTATTTGGGGGAATTGGGGGGGGGGTTAATTCTGAAAAATTAGAAAAAATGACGTATTTTTAACTTACGAAGAAGTGATCGGATCTTCATGAAACTTCATATTAGAAGGACCCCGTAACTCAGATTTCTTTTTTTAAATTTCAACCGCATCCAGCGTCATTGGGGGGGGGGGGACCGGAAATACTTAAGGCGGAGAGATCAGGATAAAACTGGATGGGAAGAATAAAAACAAGTCTAAGATACGTGACTGACATAACCAGACCAGATCCGCTCTGTTTTGTGGAGTTGGGGGGGGGGGGGTAATACGGAAAATGAGGTATTTGTAACTTGCAAACGGGTGATCAGATCTTAATAAAATTTGATATATAGAAGGATCTTGTGCTTTAAAGTTCTTATTTTAAATTCCGACCGGATCCTGTTACATTGGGGGGAGTTGGAGAGGGAAACCGGAATTCTTGGGAAACGTGAAAATTGGGGTATTTTCATATTACGAATAGGTGATTGGATCTTAATGAAACTTGATATATAGAAGGATCTTATGTCTCAGGTGCTCAATTTTCGACTCGAATTGGATCCGTGGACATAGGGGTTGGAGGAGGGAAACAGAAATCTTGGAAAACGCTTAGAGTGAAGAGATCGGATGAAACTCAATGTGAAGAATAAGCACAAGTTCTAAATAAGTGATTGACATAATTGAAACGGATCCGTTCTCTTTGGAGTAGCTGGGGGGTGTTAATTTGGAAAAATTAGAAAAATTGAGGTATTTTTAACTTAAGAACGGATGGGCTGGATCTTAATGAAATTTGATATTTAGAAGGAACTCATGTCTCAGAGCTCTTATTTCAAATCCCGACCAGATCTGTTGACATTAGGATGATTTGGAGGGGGAAATAGGAAATCTTGGAAAACGCTTAGAGTGGAGAAATCGGGATGAAGCTTGGTGGATAGAATAAGCAAATGTCGTAGATACGTGATTGACCTAACCGTACTGGATTCGCTCTCTTTGGGGGAGGGATTCAGTGCTTTGGCGAGTTTGGTGCTTCTGGACGTGCTAGGACGATGAAAATTGGTAGGCATGTCAGGGAGCTGCACAAATTGTCTTGATAAAGTCGTTTTCCCAGATTCGACCATCTGGGGGCTAAAGGGAGAGGAAAAATAGAAAAAATGAGGCATTTATAACTTCCGAGTGTATGATCGGATCTTAATGAATTTTTATATTTAGAAGGACATCGTGACTCAGAGCTCTTATTTTAAATTCCAACCGGCTTCTGATTTTCCTTTTAAATCAATCTATTGATTCTTAGAATGTTGTTAGAGCTCATATCTTATGAGCTCTTGGCTCTTAGCTCTTCTGGCCTCGTCACAAGTGCCATATGAGCTCTTAGCTCTTGTTCAACTGTATAGCTACCATGAAGTTCAAAATTATTTCGGAAGAGCAAAATTGGCAAAAAAAAAGAAGCTATTTCTGTCTTTATACCACTTTTTTAAGTGTGTCTTGAATTTCTTGTTTTCAAAGTTGACACATAAATCAAAAAGTGATGGTGCACTGTATTAAAAAAAAAAAAAAAAAAAAAAAAAAAAAAAAAAAAAAATCCTAGTGAACCAGGTGCAAAATAATTGAAAGTGAAACAAAAAACAGAGACAGGAAAAACTTGAAATGATTTGTCCTTTTGAATTTACTTCATATTATTTTTGAATTTTGAATTTTACTTTATATTACTCTAGTCATTTTGAAATTACTTTATAATATGCTACGGACAAAATTTGTTTTGGAGAGCATAATGTATGGTAGACATCAGACAGCTTTTGTTTTGGCGAGCTTAATGTATGGTAGACTGCAGGCAGATTGTGTTTTGGCGAGCTTAATGTATGGTAGACTGCAGACAGTTTTTGTTTTGGCGAGCTTAATGTATGATAGACTGCAGACAGCTCGTGTTTCGGCCAGCTTAATGTATGATATACTGGAGACAGCTTGTGTTTTGGCGAACTCCTTGTGATTTCATCCATGCCACAAGCAACAGTCTATCAGTCTACATTAAGCTCGCCAAAACACATTTTGTCCGTAGAATATATAATGTGATACGTCTTTAGTATCAACACCCTTAGCTTTACCCTTTCTCCTTTAACTGTTGATTGCGTGCACATGTTTGTAGCAAAGCAATGGGCTTCTCATCTTTTTACATATTCAAAAATTGAGTTTTAGCAATAAATTAAAAAGGACACATCATTTCAAGTTTTTCATGTCTCTGTTTTTTGTTTCATTTTCAATGACTTTGCATCTGGTTTACTAGGATTTTGTTTTTAATACAGTGCATCACAACTTTTTGATTTATGTGTCAACTTTGAAAACAAGAAATTCAAGACACACTTGTAAACGTGGTATAGGGACAGGAATAGATATTTTTTGTGTCATTTTTATCTTCAGAAATAAATTTAAACTTCATGGTAGTTACATAGTTGAAAAACCTGACTTTCGTAGACCTGTTTATAAACATGTACTCGGGACGCACTTTATTAACAAAGAACGTAAATTATATACACAGCTGTTAATACAGAAATACATTACGATACGATATGTGCCATTTTTTGTGCACATGTCAGGCTGGGTTGCCAACATGAACACTTTTCGTATGGATTTCACTCTTTTCTATCTCAGAAGGGATGCGGAAGAGTGAAAATCACTCTTTTTGGGTGCCAGATTTCATTCGCTATAAATGTTAGTAGTTGGCAACATCGTCAGAAGCACATTTAGGCAAAAGAACAGGATTGCCAACTTGCACACTTTTCGTGTTAAATGCATTCTTTTTTTACCTCAGGGGATGGAGAAGAGGGTATACGCCAGATTTTTTGACTTGCACTCTTTTTTTTAGCAAAAGCTACTCTTTTTTGTCCCTGATTTGGACTCTTTTTAGAATGTCAGCAGTTGACATCTCTAAGGGGACATTTGTCACAGAACATAAATGTGCTAATTCCGCGTATATTGAAATCCATACCCCCCGGGGGGTGAATCTCTGGCATTTTTGTTGGGAGGGGCAAGAGGGGCCCATATCCAGATAGTGAAGGGAATTGTATATAGTTTTTTATGGCTTTTGGTATTAACCAAGTGACATATAGCAATCGCAGATTCTGTCTGTCGGTCCCGGTTTTGCTACTTTAGACACTTCCAGGTAAGCTAGGACGATGGAATTCGGCAGGCGTATTTTTTTCCTTGACCAGATTAAATTAGAAATAGTCGTTTTCCCGATTTGACCATCGGGGGGGGGGGGTTACTGGTTTACTAGGCGTTTTCAAATTTGATGTTTGGAAGTATATCGTGTCTTATTTTAAATCCCGACCGGATCTGGTGACATTGGGGGGGGGGGAGTTGGGAGGGGGAAACCTAAAATCTCGGAAAACACTTAGAGTGGAGGGATCGGGATGAAAGTTGGTGGGAAAAATAAGCACAAGTCCTAGATACATGATTGACATAACCGGAACGGATCCGCTCTCTCTGGGGTAGTTATGGGGGGGGGTTAATTCTGAAATATTAGAAAAAATGAGGTATTTTTAACTTGCGAACGGATGATCGGATCTCCATGAAATTTGATATTTAGAAGGACATCGTGTCTCAAAGCTCTTATTTTAAATCTCGACCGGATCTGGTGACATTGGGGAGAGTTTGGGGGGGGAGAACCTAAATTCACGGAAAACGCTTAGATTGGAGGGATAGGGATGAAACTTGATGGAAAAATAAGTAGAAGTCTCAGATACGTGATTTAAATAATTGGAATGGATTCGCTCTATTGGGGGGGGGGGTGGGTTGGTTAATTCTGAAAAATTAGAAAAAATGACGTATTTTTACTTACGAAGGAGTGATCGGATATTCATGAAACTTCATATTTAGAAGGACCTCGTAATTCAGATCTCTTATTTTAAATCTCAACCGGATCCAGCGTCATTGGGGGGGAGGGGAATCTTAGAAAATACTTAAAGCGGAGAGATCATGATGAAACTGGATGGGAAGAATAAAAACCTGTCTAAGATATGTGACTGACATAGCCGGACCGGATTTGCTCTCTTTGATGGAGTTGGGGGGGGGGGTAATTTGGAAAGATGAGGTATTTGTAACTTACGAAAGGGTGACCAGAGCTTAATGAAATTTGATATTTAGAAGGATCATGTGCTTTAAAGCTCTAATTTTGAATTCCGACCAAATCCTGTGACATTGGGGGGAGTGGGAGGGGGAAACCGGAATTCTTGGAAAACGTGAAAATTGGGGTATTTTTATCTTACGAATAGGTGATCGGATCTTAATGAAATTTGATATTTATAGGGAATTCATGTCTCAGAGCTCTTATTTCAAATCCTGACTAGATCTTTTGACATTGGGGGAGTTGGAGGGGGAAATCTTGGAAAACACTTGGAGTGGAGGAATCGTGATGAAGCTTGGTGGATAGAATAAGCAAATGTCCTTGATACGTGATTGACGTAACCGTACTGGATTTGCTGTCTTTGGGGGAGTTGGGAGGAGGCGTTCAGTGATTTCGCGAGTTTGGTGCTTCTGGACGTACTAGGACGATGAAAAGTGGTAGGCGTGTCAGGGACCTGCACAAATTGACTTGATAAAGTCGTATTCCCAGATTCGACCATCTGGGGGGCTAAAGGGAGAGGAAAAATTAGAAAAAATGAGGTATTTATAACTTACGAGTGGGTGATCGGATCTTAATGAATTTTGATATTTAGAAGGACATCGTGACTCAGAGCTCTTATTAAATCCTGACCGGCATTAAGCCTCTGATTTTGCTTTTAAATCTATCTATTGATTCTTAGAATTTTGTTAGAGCTCATACCAAATGAGTTCTTGGCTCTTAGCTCTTCATGCCTCGTCACAAGTGCCATTTGAGCTCTTAGCTCTTGTTTTATGTACCCGATCGACTGACTGTATTTTAGACTATAAGTTTTACGAAGAATGTGGTTCTATCCCGCTTTCTATGGATACAAGGAGAGAAAGGTTGGGTGGGTTAGGACACGTTCTGCGGATGGAAGAAGACGGATTGTTAAAGATCGTCCTTTTCGGGCAACCATCTAGGGCCAAACAAAAAGTAGGTCTTCCTCAAATTGGGTGGAATGAGGACGCGAGGATGGATTTAAAGGGAAATTGGAACTTCTTGATAGGGGACTTTAAATAGATTATGGTGGAGAATTTGCTTGCTTAGCTGTCTTTGCCTCAGGCGGCTTATTGCTAAAGTGAGCGATTAGAACACTTATTTATATAATGAAATAGATATATTTAAAAATGTACTATACTTAAATATGTTAATTGACTGTAAGTGAGTATTCCGATGAAAAAAAATGTTTTACAGATATTCCGTTTGGTTTTCGGAGTTCAAAGTTTAAATGTTATTTTGGAATTAACGTTTAGGTGTCCATCCCATGTTTGATTTTTCAAAAAAAAACTTTAAAAACTGTAAAATATAAAACTGCGCATAAACTTAAAGAAATTGCGTTACGGAGCTTACGGATGTGAACTGGCTCATGATTGGTCGGCAAAGAAACTCCACCGATAATAAATGAGCTCACATACTTATGTGGCAAAGACGAGCTGGATAAAGCTTGATGCGGGTTTGGAGGCTCATATCTTTTGCATACTTGTGACAGATATTGCACAGCTCCTGTATAGTTGAAAAGCTAAAAAATAGTTAAAATCAAGTTAAAAAAAAAATATTCCTGTTCCATCGTTCTACTGAACAAGATTGTAGCCACATGACATCATTTTTATTTTCATGGAAGCAGCCATTCAATGTGTTGAGGTCACATTTTTGGAGTTATCACCCTTTTAATGTACGTGCAACCTTGTCTGTGTGTCTTTATAATTGTGACACTTACATGTAGTTATGCTTGTGATATATGATTGACAATGACAGGTAAAGGACAAAGATGAATTTAACTCCGTGTAAAGCCTATTATGTTCGGTGACGGCGTCCAAGGAGAAAAATAATCATGCCACTCATATATATATATATATATATATATATATATATATATATATATATATATATATATATATATATATATATATATATATATATGTGTGTGTGTGTGTAAATGTAAAATTTTGGCGAAATCTTGCTATTTTGACGTTTATACCGCTCCCTCTGCGAGGTAAGTCCTGCAAACAAAACAGGTATACACGATCTTTTGGTGGGGGGGGGGGTATATACCATAAAGTTTGTTTTACATGTATTTTGAAGAAATTGTCTGAAAAACAAATCTCGATTGATACGTCTTTAGAACTGATATCTCTCACCCATATTCTTTTTGTAATATTTGATAATCTGAAGAAGAAAATTTTGAGTTATTTCAAAAATAGTACTGGAGCTTGAAAATGGTATTGGAGTCGAGGTTGGATCGAAAGGTAAAAATTACCTTCGGAAACGGTCAAAACCCAGTTTCGAGTTTCAAGTTGGCATCTCAAAAACCAAGAAAATAGTTTTATCGGATGGTCTCCTGTTTTTTCTTCTTCTTTTCTTTGACCGATGTAGCGTTCTACTGAGTGGGACTAGGGTGATAATTAGGGGCTAACTTGAGAGTTTTTTTCCATCTTTTTATAAATCCCTTATGATTGCCCCAGAACAAAAGGGTCATGAGAAAAGATAAGGTGGTTTTCAGCACTAGCTCCATAATTAATGGGGTATCCTTGTTCTAGGAGGGTAATCGGACCCTCAGAGTTCATGTCAATCCAAAGCTGTATCCAGGGGGGCTACTGATTGAACCTCCTCCTCCCAAAAAAATTTGTGCCAGACTTTAAAAACATAATAAAAATGTACAAAACATATTTTTGATGTGATTTAAAGTTTTTGAACCCCCCTCTCTCCCCCGAACTAAAAATTATGGATGCGCCCTTGTATCAACCATATTTGCTTATATGAGTATCAGATCGATTGGTCTCCCTGCCTAAGACTCGAGGGGACTCATTCAAATTAATCCTAAAGTTGTGGCGATTTCTTTTAAGGCTCGGGACATGAGAGCGATATTGTTCTACTGCCCCAAAGCTCATTTAAGTAAAACATAAATAAAGATGATAGTAAAAGTAAGCAATTGACGGTAGTAAAAACAAATAATTTCTACCGTCAAATATAATTAAATATTCCTCTTAGGAAAAGCACTGACGCGTCACTTGAAACAAAAGGAATTTTCCGTTACAAAACAACCCAGGGTTGTATGTAGCAGGGTTGGCAGCGCTCTTAGTGATTTAACACTATTTCTAGTGATTTTTTATATTGACTAAAAATGAAAATCACTAAATTATTGAAGAAAGTCAGTAAATCAACCAAAAAAAACACTAAAATCCAGTGATTTTTATGGCACTTGGTATTAACCAAGTGACATATAGCAATCGCAAATTCTGTCGATCTGTCTGTCGGTCCCGGTTTTGCTACTTCAGGCACTTCCAGGTAAGCTAGGACGATGAAATTTGGCAGGCGTATCAGGGACCGGGCCAGATTAAATTAGAAATAGTTAGAATCGTTTTTCCGATTTGACCATCTGGGGGGAGGAGTGGGGGGCCAGTTAATTCGGAAAAAACAGAAAAATTGAAGTATTTTTAACTTACGAACGGTTGATCAGATCTTACTGAAATTTGATGTTTGGAAGGATATCGTGTCTCAGAGCTGTTATTTTAAATCCCGACCGGATCTGGTGACATTGGGGAGGATATGGGAGGGGAAACCTAAAATCTTGGAAAACACTCAGAGTGGAGGGATCGGGATGAAACTTGGTGGGAAAAATAAGCACAATTCCTAGACACATGATTGACATGACCGGAATGGATCCGCTCTTTTTGGGGTAGTTGGGGGGGGGGGTTAATTCTGAAAAATTAGAAAAAATGAGGTATTGTTAACTTACGAACGGGTGATTGGATATCAATAAAATTTAATATTTAGAAGGATATCGTGTCTCGGAGCTCTTATTTTAAATCCCGACCGGATCTGGTGACATTGGGGGGGGGAACCTAAAACTTGGAAAACACTTAGAGTAGAGGGATCGGGATGAAACTTGGTGGGAAAAATAAGCACGAGTCCTAGATACATGATTGACATAACCGAAACGGATCCGCTCTCTTTGGGGTAGTTGGGGGGGGGGGGCTAATTCTGAAAAATTTGAAAAAACGATGTATTTTTAACTTACGAACGGGTGATCTGATCTCAATGAAATTTGATAGTTAGAAGGATATTGTGTCTCAGAGCTCTTATGTTAAATCCCAACCGGATCTGGTGACATTGTGGGGTATAGTTGGGAAGGGGAAACCTAAAACTTGGAAAACACTTAGGGTGGAGGGATCAGGGTGAAACTTGGTGGGAAAAATAAGCACAAGTCCTAGATACATGATTGACATAACCGGAACGGATCTGCTCTCTTTGGGGTAGTTGGGGGGGGGGGTTAATTCTGAAAAATTAGAACAAATGAGGTATTTTTAACTTACGAACGGGTGATTGGATCTCAATGAAATTTGATATTTAGAAGGATATCGTGTCTCAAAGCTCTTATTTTAAATCACGACCGGATCTGGTGATATTGGGTGGGGGAGTCTGGGGTGGGGGAACCTAAAATCATGGACAACGCTCAGATTGGAGGGATCGGGATGAAACTTGGTGGGACAAATAAGCAGAAGTCTTAGATACGTGATTTACATAATTGGAACGGATCCGCTCTATTGGGGGAAGGGGTTAATTCTGAAAAATTAGAAAAAATGACGTATTTTTAACTTACGAAGGAGTGATCGGATTTTCATGAAACTTCATATTTGGAAGTATCTTGTAACTCATATCTCTTATTTTAAATCTCAACCGGATCCAGTGTAATTGGGGGGGGGGGCAGTTGGGGGGACCGGAAATATTAGAAAATACTTAAAGCGGTGAGATCAGGATGAAACTGGATTGGAAGAATAAAAACCTGTCTAAGATACGTGACTGGCATAACCTGACCGGATCTCCTCTCTTCGGTGGTGTTGGGGGGGGTAATTTTGAAAATTGAGGTATTTGTAACTTACTAAAGGGTGAACAGATCTTAATGAAATTTGATATTTAGAAGGATCTTGTGCTTTAAAGCTCTTATTTTACATTCCGACCAGATCCTGTGACATTGGGGGGAGTTGGAGGGGGAAACCGGAATTCTTGGGAAACGTGAAAATTGGGGTATTTTCATCTTACGAAAAAGTAATCGGATCTTAATGAAATTTGATATTTAGAAAGATATCGTGTCTCAAAGCTCTTATTTTAAATCCCGACCGGATCTGGTGACATTGAGGGGAGTTCGGGGTGGGGGAACCTAAAATCATGGAAAACGCTTAGATTGGAGGGATCGGGATGAAACTTGGTGGGAAAAATAAGCAGAAGTTTTAGATACGTGATTTAAATAATTGGAATGGATCCGCCCTATTAGGGGGGGGGGAGTGATTCTGAAAAATTAGAAAAAATGACGTATTTTTAACTTACGAAGAAGTGATCGAATCTTCATGAAACTTCATATTTAGAAGGACCTCGTAACTCAGATCTCTTATTTTAAATCTCAACCGGATCCAGCGTAATTGGGGGGCAGTTGGGGGGACTGGAAATCTTAGAAAATACTTAAAGCGGTGAGATCAGAATGAAATTGGATGGGAAGAATAAAAACCTGTCTAAGATACATGACTGACATAACCGGACCGTATCTTCTCTCTTTCGTGGAGTTGGGGGGGGGGGTTAATTTTGAAAATTGAGGTGTTTGTAACTTACGAAAGGGTGACCAGAGCTTAATGAAACTTGATATTTAGAAGGATCTTGTGCTTTAAAGCTCTAATTTTAAATTCCGACCAGAATCTGTGACATTGGGGAGAGCTGGAGGGAGAAACCGGAATTCTTGGAAAACGTGAAAATTGGGGTATTTTTATCTTACGAATAGTTGATCAGATCTTAATGAAATTTGATATTTAGAAGGAATTCATGTCTCAGAGCTCTTATTTCAAATCCCGACCAGATCTTTTGACATTGGGGGGGGGGAGTTGGAGCGGGAAACCTTGGAAAACACTTGGAGTGGAGGAATCGGGATGAAGCTTGGTGGATAGAATAAGCAAATGTCCTTGATACGCGATTGACGGAACCGTACTGGATTCGCTCTCTTCGGGGGGGAGGGGTTCAGTGATTTGGCGAGTTTGGTGCTTCTGGACGTGCTAGGAAGATGGAAATTGGTAGGCGTGTCAGGGAGCTGCACAAATTGACTTGATAAAGTCGTTTTCCCAGATTCGACCATCTGGGGGGCTAAAGGGAGAGGAAAAGTTAGGTATTGATAACTTACGAGTGGGTGATCGGATCTTAATGAATTTTGATATTTAGAATGACATCGTGACTCAGAGCTCTTATTTTAAACCCTGACCGGCATTAAGCCTCTTATATTCCTTTTAAATCAATCTATTGATTCATAGAATTTTGCTACAGCTCATACCATATGATCTCTTGGCTCTTAGCTCTTCTTGCCTCGTCTCAAGTGCCATATGAGCTCTTAGCTCTTGTTCTTATTACCGGGTGGTAACCCTGGTATTTGGTTCCCATACAGGCCATTTAAAAGAGCAAAACAACACTATCCTTTCTATAGGCTTATAACTTCACTCTAGAGAGCCAATCAGTTTTAAGTTCTTTATAATGATGTAAAACTGTATAAGGCCCGACTATCATGCTATGCAGGCATAGTTTTTGAAACCTGGCGATATTGTATCTTAAGTAAGTAAGAAAGAAACGAAGATACATCATTGCTTCCCATGCAAAAAAGTGATTTTTCACGTTGTCTAAAGGGAGGAAGAGGGGGAGCAAAGAAGAAACGGAGACACATCAGTGTTTTTAAGGTGGGAGGGGGATTGCTGAACAGTGCTTTTAACCAAACTAATTCTAATGATGCATTTTTCATTTCGATACGGCGCCATCCAGCCCTATTTTTGAAGGGTTTCAGGCTTTGTTTTCTAAATTTCCATAAAATTATTTTCAAGATTAACTTTATACAGAAGTATAGGATTGTGATTTTTATCTGGTCTAACCTTCGACGGTTATAAGTTAAAAGGAGGTACACTTAACAGCTTGCGAAACAATTACTGATTACGCAACGGAGAAAATGTCAAAACGAAAGTATGAAAAGTTTTAGAAAAATATTCATTTGAATTGATCGTTGGCATTAATTGAAATACCTGCATTTTAAGACCAATTCATGAGCCAGAGAAATATTTTTATGAGAAATAAACTTCGATTTTTTAGGTTAACTTTCGATTTTAGGGTGAGGGTTCAAACCTGGTCCCCCTCCTCCTGGATACAGCCCTAGTTCTTATTTTATAACTTCACGTTCTAGGGGAATCCAGTTTCCCGTTCTGTCATCTTTAGCGATTTTAGAACATATCTATTTGTTTACCGATTTGAGTTTTATACGATGATAACAGGTGTCGCGTCTTTGGCCGCCAAAAATGATTTTGGGCACAACCCACTGGGTCTACCACTGCTCAAAATTTTATTGTTTAAGTCTAGCAATCTTTATGGGTGAACTGCTGGCTGAGCAAACAAAAAAAGAAAACTTATTTTTTTGCCAATACTCACATGCTGAATAATGTTCTTCTATTCCTTGTATCTGAGGCGTCTAAAACCCGAGGTTTATGACATTAGCCGATGGGCAGAATGAGACCCGCATTCATAACTGAACACCCAAAACTCTGGGGTCATACCCAACCCGACTACGAAATTGTCGGTTTTAGTGTCTATACCCAGTTTTGAACTTGTTTCAACTAAATAGTGACGTCATTGTACTTTTTTCCAGGGATTTTTATTTAGGGAACTGGTTTCAAAAATCAGGTTTGTACTTTATGTGCTGTGGCTTAGCTGAAAAGGGACTGGTTTTGAGTGACGCAATCATCTCTCGTAACTGGAATGCCCACTATAGATAGCGACTTGTTGAACAACAACAGCCAGGGTCCGGAGGATCTAGCCCCGGTTCGGTGAGTTTTCTTCTTTTCCTTGGCAAAAGGCAACACGTTTCTTGTTTAAGGCTGATATCTGGCGTGGGTTTGCGCTGATTTCAGATGCGTGTTTACGCTAATAATTAGTTTCATATGAGTGTAAAAATGATTGACAGGTTAGGAGTATTATCATTCAACAAGAATATGTTTTAACCTTTGATTCAGGGCTGCTAATTTGGAATGCTCAATATTGAACAAATAATTAGGCTACTAGACTTGTATCCAATTACCAATAATTGCCCAAAATTTGCAAGACTTTAGTTCTTCCTGCACTTCCAGTTGGTTATGCAACAGAGACGTAGTTTCGTCAAAATCCTGGGGGAAGGGGGTTGGGGCCAATTTTCCCAAGTTAATTAAAATCGACCAATTGCAGAATGAAAAATGAGGCCGTATAGTACCATAAAGGCAAAGGAGTATTAAAGGAAACTGGTCTGTTTCTGTGGATACTTGAATTATGTGGGTCAATCATAGCTTTGGCAGGGTTTTTTGAGACGCTAAATTCCAGCGGGAGGACAAACTTGGGTCTGGGGGTGGTTGCCCCCTGCCCCTTAGCAAATTACGCCTGTGCTATCCAAGCCTCTTGATTATCATATCGATAAGTCCATTTTTGTAATTAAAATTACTTTATTAATTTAAACTAGTTGCCTTCATAGCAATAATAATACCAACATAGATTATTGACATAAGAAGTTTAATTTTTGGATTCTGATGATTTTGTAAGAAGAACTGTGCAGTAAATTGCCCACAACCGTATTCAATCATATCAAGCTTGCTCAAATATTTAAACAAATAAACATACCTGGTGGTCTATTTCCCTATTTCCTGGTGGTCTATCTGTCTATTTCCCGCCTGGTGGTCCTCGATATAGCCCTAGAATATTAAAAAAAAAAAAACTAAAGGAAAACAATAAAACAACGAAAATCTATCTTATAATATTTAATATTGTTTCTAGTTATCAGATTATCATGTTTTCTTCCAGGTTTAGGACCGTAGATCAAAATGTGGTTTTCACGTTGATTTCAAGTATGGGAGGTTCGATAATTTGAAGTGTTTCATCAAAGTTATTAGCATAAGAATGTTAATATTGTACCATATATAATAAAGACTATCAACGATTCCACATCCAGTAAACGATGCTTAAGAATTAAAATTCTTAGAAAATGCTCTTGTT
Source organism: Artemia franciscana (assembly GCF_032884065.1). NCBI lineage: Eukaryota > Metazoa > Arthropoda > Branchiopoda > Anostraca > Artemiidae > Artemia > Artemia franciscana. The sequence continues at coordinate 32,438,052 of NC_088874.1, forward strand.
AATGAGGTTAAATGATTTTCCCGCCTGGTCCTCGATATAGCCCTAGAATATTAAAAAAAAAACTAAAGGAAAACAATAAAACAACGAAAATCTATCTTATAATATTTAATATTGTTTCTAGTTATCAGATTATCATGTTTTCTTCCAGGTTTAGGACCGTAGATCAAAATGTGGTTTTCACGTTGATTTCAAGTATGGGAGGTTCGATAATTTGAAGTGTTTCATCAAAGTTATTAGCATAAGAATGTTAATATTGTACCATATATAATAAAGACTATCAACGATTCCACATCCAGTAAACGATGCTTAAGAATTAAAATTCTTAGAAAATGCTCTTGTTAATGAGGTTAAATGATTTTCCCGCCTGGTCCTCGATATAGCCCTAGAATATTAAAAAAAAACTAAAGGAAAACAATAAAACAACGAAAATCTATCTTATAATATTTAATATTGTTTCTAGTTATCAGATTATCATGTTTTCTTCCAGGTTTAGGACCTTAGATCAAAATGTGGTTTTCACGTTGATTTCAAGTATGGGAGGTTCGATAATTTGAAGTGTTTCATCAAAGTTATTAGTATAATAATGTTAACATTGTACCATATATAATAAAGACTATCAACGATTCCACATCCAGTAAACGATGCTTAAGAATTAAAATTCTTAGAAAATGCTCTTGTTAATTAGGTTAAATGACCGTTTCCAGGGTTGGGGAGGGGTACCCGTTTTGAACTCCCTTGAATTTTTTGTCCAGCTCATAAAGAAGTAGCAAATATGCATTTAGATAAATTTTGATGCGTTTTGTAGTTTTATTTTTATTGTAAAACTCCAAAAAAATTCCTGAAAAAAATTATGAGAGCTAAGAAAAATCTTGATAAAAATTTCGAAAATAGCTCGGAAAATTTAAGATACACATAAATAATATATGTAAAAGGATCGGAAGTTCAGAAAATTATAACCCCCGTTTTATTTTATAAGCGATAAATCAGTGTATTGCCATTTTGCATAGGCTATCTATTGGTGTTCTCAAAATCTCCCGCAAGGCAATTACATGGGAGTAGGCCTTGGGCCCTGTGCTCCTCATTTATCTTAATCTAGTGATTCGTGTTTTTTTTTTGCTTCGTGTTTCGTTTGCACACTTATTTGTTTTCGTTTTGATGTATTAGCTCCCACCCCCATTTGGCGAATTTTCTGAACATTATGTGCGATATATAAATAAATAATGCTGTTTCCGAATTTAACTTTAATGGTTTTGATTAGAAGACGTGTTAAAAAGTAAATGTTTTGGAACTGTGAAGTGTGATAAAAAAAGAAATCATTGCTGGTTCTGAAAATCATGAAATAATTCAAATAAGGCCTCGGGTAAATCTAAGAAAGTTTCTGATTTTGAAAGATAAATGAGAATGGATGAAAAATATTTTATTTTGTATTTTATTTAAAAATTTTATTTTACAATTTTCCTGGTCCTTGATGTTCTTGGATCATCTTGAAGGAATCCCTAATGGAAGGAAGCAAATTCATATAAATGATACCAGCCATTTCTATTCCTGAAAATACAAAAAAAAGAAAGAAAATTAGTAGCTCCAGTTTAAAAAAGAAGTTCGAATGAAAGAAAGTATTTTTGAAAATAAAAAGAAGTAGGATGACGTTTGTTCAAATTATGAAGTTCTTAGGGCCGTATCGCGATATTGTTAATATTGCCACTTTGAATTAAGAATATAAATCAGTTAGATTTGACAACACCAATCGTCCGTAAAAATTCAAAAATTAACAATCTCCTGACTCCTAAAGACATCTACAAAGGAAAGTTACGCCTTCTTTAGTCGCTTGATGTCATATGTTTTTAGATTTTTTTTTTTCGCTGATTTTTCGTCCACGTTTAAAAAAAAATTGCTTTTTAAATTCTTTTTTAATTAAATGTGGCGCCCGCCACTACCGAATTGTGCATAAGTGCATATAAAGATCATTTTCTTTAAAAACTGAATTCCCTTTTTTTTTAACTTTAAGATATTTTATGGACAAAAAGAATTTTCAAGTTCAACTAATGAGCTTTGCAATGCTTATTTATTTTTAATGTGGTAGCACTAACAAAAGCATGGCAGTGGTCTATGAAATTCATAATTTTGAGACAATCCAAAGAAAGATCTTAGAAAACTATGGCTTCCATTATGCCTAACATGGGTCGAGGGAGCCATTAAACTGTCAGATTTCATTCTTAATGTGTCCTTTGTATTTAAAATACAAAATTTCAGGTTTTATTTCTGCTTTTGAAATATAAATAAAAAAAAATTAGAGAATTGCGATAATACTTTGACAAGGAAGTTTCATTATAGACTTGGTATGGAAAATAGTATCTAACAAAATACTTTGTCTATTGTTTGTATTGGGTAGGAAATTAGAGTAGAAAGTGGATGGACAATTCAGACCCTGTATAGGTTGAACAGAATTATTATGAAGAGTCTAGTGATGGGACACGGAATTACAGGTGACTGCGCAGTAAATATTCAAATCAGCTCATTTTTCAAAGAAGTTTTTCGCACATGACATAGGATTGAATTAGGCAAGAGTAAGCTGGGCGCGTTCCTAATACGTAGGAGGGCATGGGGTTCAGTCAAAATGATGGTGGATTGTTCATTTGGAAATTCCATTGGCGTTGAGGGGTCCTGAAGGTGGCTTTTGGTCTGGAATCCTTAATTCTTTAAGGATTCTTTAAGGACTCAAGCTTTGATTTATCAGTTCAAAAAATTTTGACCATTCATTTACAATGCTTTTGAATCAGGGCATGTTAAAAAAAAAGGTCAATAAACCTTATATAGAGGGCCAATTGTGTAAGAGATCCGAAACAAATATGTTTCTTTTTGTAAGTAAATCAGTGCGTTGCCATTCTAAATATCTCTATTATATAAAATGGTGGTAAAATTTTAGTCAATTGACGTCTTGCTATCTCAGAAAGGGTTTAGATTAGGAAAATGAAACTTTCAGGGATGAATCTATGGAATAAAGTGTGTCCTGGGAAGGTATTTTGAAGCAACTACCTCCACTCCTTCTCCCTCTAAAGGCCTCTGACCTTTGATGACCTTTAAAAATATGTGTTTTATAAAAGTGAAACCTTGCAAAATAGATCTTCTGCTCAATTGAAGTACAACAAAATTGTTTTCAGCTTCATAACATTGGTCAGTTCCATTTTATAAGGTTTTAAAGATATGCAAAAACATTTCCTAAATTTTGAAAAAGAACATTGATATCGCTCAAAATTCTTCTCAAATAACAGGAATTGCATTTTCAGAACTAAAGACATAGGAAAAGCAACTAGTAACTGAAAATTAAGGTAAAATGTTGTTTTGTCAAAATTTCAATAGGTCATGTAGGCAAATTTCAGGGCCCTCTAGAGGGAGAAGGAGTAGAAGTGGGTACTTTAAAATACCTTCCCGGGACATACTTTAGCCTGTAGACCCATCTCTGAAAGTTTCATTTTCCTAACCTAAACCCTTTCAAAGATAGCAAGAAGTCAATTAACTAGAATTTTACCAAAATGGTTATGGCAGCCTTGGCATAGGATTGAATTAGGCAAGAGTAAGCTGGACGCGTTCCTAATATGTAGGAGGGCATGGGGCTCAGTCCCAATCCCAATGATGGTGGATTGTTCATTTGGAAATTCCTTTGGTGTTGAGGGGTCCTGAAGGTGGCTTTTGGTCTGGAATCCTGAATTCTTAACAATAACAATGCTTTGATTTATCAGTTCAAAAAAAATTTGACCAATCATTTACAATGCTTTTGAATCAGGGCATGTTAAAAAAAGACCAATAAACCTTATATAGAGGGCTAATTCTGTAAGAGGTTCGAAACAAATATGTTTCTTTTTGTAAGTAAATCAGTGCGTTGCCATTCTAAATATCTCTATTATATAAAATGGTTTTCCTGACTGCTCTTGGCAACCTTGGACATGAGGGAATCCTACCATTCTTAGCCAGTGTTGCTGAATGTGAAGAAAATTTGGAGCACTCTCTGAGGAGATGGCATACTAAACTTTTGCAAACTTTCTGCGAGATTCTTGCGCAGTGATGGGCCCTGGGGCCTAAATCCCTGATTTATCCTGTTTTAGAGGGTTAGCCAATGTCACACACTTGTCTTAAAACCTTTTATTTGGTCAAACTGTTTTTTCATCTCATATAAAAGGATGCACACATGTTATACCCATTAGTGACGTCATGTTAAAAATTTGTTATTTTCGTCCTAGCCTAGTGGTTAGCACGCTAGACAGCGCTGTATCTAGGATTTTTATTAGGGGATGAATTGCAAAAATAAAGCGCATCAAAGATTTGTTTATATGTATTTTCGTTAGGTTTTTACAAGTGTAATAGAAATTTGCGGTGGAGGGGCTCAAACACCCATACCCCCTGGATATGGCCTTGACGCTAGACTCGAAACCCTTTGTCCATGAGGGCAGGGGTTCGAGTCCTGGTGTTGCTGGTTATTCGGTTTGGAACGAGGTCAGTGGCGTGACTTTGCAAGCTCAGCCAGAGTCGACCCAGCAAATGCCTGGTGCCTGGAGAAGTCTGGGGAAGGTAAACAAGGATGATTGTGCGACCTGATGGCTGGCACCTGACCCCACATTGCACTTCTTGGCTTCCTGGCATTGCGCTGGGTTTGTATTTCCTTCTTTCCTGGCTTGTATTCATATATGGTTTTCTTTAACTAGCTGCAAATTGATCTCATATAGTAAGCATTAAGCACCAAATACCCAAATGATTTACATTTATATTGCTTTCAAAAATTAATGAAGTTTTTCTAACATGCGATTGGGAGGTGGAATCCGCCCTTTATCATTTTAAGATCTAAAATAATTACAAAGGTTTTGATTGTTTTAATATTAAGAAGAAAACGAGTTATATTGTTCCGCATGTGGCGAGGAAGTACCATGATTGTAGAGAGTAATAGTCTTGTAAACACAGATTGCAGTTTTCTTCTCGACTCTTACGTCCATGGGTATAAGTAGACCAAATCCGCAGAGTCGCAGTAATGTAAGTCTGGTAGTCTGATACTGGTATCATTCAGATACCGACTATGTTTACTGCTTCAGGCAAGCAAGCACGAGGTCTTCAGCCTTTTGCCCTCAATATATCACTTACCACACTTTCCTCTTTATATGTTCATATTAACCCAGGGGTTTTGTGAACTAGCCCCCTTCCACTACCTTTGAATTGTCATTGCTCCGCCCTCGAAATAAGTCCCTATGTATATGCTTCCTGGAGGTCATCAACCTTTTCAATCACCCACTTAATTTGAATCTTATGGATGACCTTGCACTCACTCGTGCCCTCTTTAGAATATGTTAAAACCGTATGTCGAAACACTACTATATATATGGTTGTTTTTGGTGATTGTGTATAAATAAATAAAAAAAAATCGCTGCCAGACATCCTTTCTTGCATCTTCAGGTGTGTATGAATGTTCAGTAGAATGCTACTAGTCTACCGCATTGTGATCCACCCTTTTCCTCATGTATATGGGATATACATGCATGTATATATCATAGATATGTGTCATAATAAAAATCATATTTTTATCCGATATTCATTTAAGGATGACAATCGCAAACAAAACTGTGATTTCGAGTTTTCTTTGCAGAGGGACGAACGCCAAGGGTTCTTTGTGAGGAAGGGAGAAACTGAAGGAACGGCTAGTTTTGTCCCGTTTTTAGGAAAATTCCCTATTTTTAACATATTTTACGAATTTTGCTTCCTTAAGGTAGATACGTATCGCGTACGGTTCCCTAACCCTCATTCAGTTGACACAGTTGGAGGCATCACTTTTACTTTGATTAAAATTCCTGTTAGTAAGAAAATGGGGATTGTGTTTTGTATTTGTGATGGTGTTTCGTTTTCGAGAATTGAATACGAGCCCTCCCCCAAGTTTTGCACCAAACATCCGTGATAGCATGACGTACTGGATTCTTGAAATCTAGTATAGTGAGCTGAGCATCTTGGTCAGCTTTCGCCTAAAGATTAAAAATCTGCGCGTAAAATTTTTATTTTGGTGTTGTTCAGCAGGATAAACATTGAAAGCGTTGATAAACTGTGACATGGAAAGCTGAGACACCGAATTGACCTGTTCCGTAAACAGCGGAGGATTTAAAAAGAGAGTTGATTGCTGTTTTTAACTTGTATATTGTGACCTGATACAAAAACCTTCCTGACGCATTGTCTAGTGCAAAATGAGTTTATTGGTATTCGCTCACAACCATCTGTGCTTAAATGTGTCAATTCTTTGTATACGAGCACCAATTGATATTATAGAAACAATCATTAACTTATCTTCGATATTTCTTAGGCCACTTAATTGATGCGTTTAAGTCTCAAACAGTTCGTGGTAATGACCTGCAAGTAAGGAACGACTTGGCTCAATAGTAACCGAAACTCCAAAAAGTGGGATTTTGATATCAATAGATACATTAAAAGAATTGGGTTATTCCATCAAGTTTAGTGTTACCCGTTAAAAGCCACGTGCCTGAGAAAATTTGCCTGATTTTCGAAAAAGAAGGAAAAACCCCCTTACAGTCAACGAATCTTAATGAAAATCACACCCTCACATTCAGCATGTCAGAGAACCACTTATTGTATGATTTCCTAGACTATAATTTCCTCGAGGGCGCCACTCCTTAAGTGCGGATAAAGTTTACCGCAAGGTTCCCGGTCTCGCTCTTACCCCAAAAGGATTGAGGAAGCCCTTTGCAGAGGCTGTTGCCCATAAATGTGGGTCTTACACCCTGTTGCAGTTATCCTCCTATAGTGGATCCTTCCACAATGATGTTCTGCATCACCATACAATTAAACCACGACGGTTAAATCGGAAAAATGAGAAAAAATTAAGTATTTTTAACTTACGAACGGGTATTGATATTGTGTCTCAGAGCTCTTATTTTAAATCCCGACCGAATCCGGTGACATTGGAGGGAGTTGGGGGGGAGCTAAATTCTTGGAAAACGCTTAGAGTGAAGGGATCGGGATGAAACTTGGTGTGAAAAATAAACACAAGTTCTAGATACGTGATTGACATAGCCAGAACGGATCTGCTCTCTTTGGGGGAGTTGGGGGGAGGGTTAGTTCTGAAAAATTCGAATAAATGAGGTAGTTTTAACTTACGAAGGAGTGATCGGTTCTTAATGAAATTTCATATTTAGAAGGACCTCGTAACTCAAATCTCTTATTTTAAATCCCAACCGAATCCAGTGTCATTGCGGGGGGCGGAAAATACTCAAAGCGGAGAGGTCAGGATGAAACTGTGTGGGAAGAATAAAACAAGTCCAAGATACGTGACTGACATAACTATCGGATTCGCTCTCTTTGGTGGAGGTGGGGGGATAGCTCGTAAAAATTAGAAAAAATGAGGTACTTGGAACTTACGAACGGGTGATCAGATCTATGAAATTTGGTATTTAGAAAGATCTTGTGCTTTAGAGCTCTTATTCTAAATTCCGACCAGGTCCCCTGACATTGGGAGGGGGAGAGGAGTTAAAGGGGAAACCGGAATTCTTGGAAAACTTGAAAATTGGGGCATCTTTATCTTACGAACAAGTGATGAGATCTTAATGGAACTTGATATATAGAAGGATTTTGTGTCTCAGATACTCCATTTTCACCTCGAATTGGATCCGGGGACATAGGAGGTTGGAGGGGGGAAACAGAAATCTTGGAAAACGCTTAGAGTGGAGAGGTCGGGATGAAACTTGATGGGAAGAATAAGCACAAGTTCTAGATACGTGATGCACATAATTGGAACGGATCAGTTCTCTTTGGAGGAGCTGAGGGTAGTCAATTTTGACAAATTAGAAACATTGAGGTATTTTTAACTAAAGAATGGGTGACCGGATCTTAATGAATTTTGATATTTAGAAGGAACTCATGTCTCAGAGCTCTTATTTCAAATTACGACCAGATCTGTTGACATAGGGGGGGGGGAGCTGGAGGGGGAAATCGGAAATATAGGAAAACGCTTAGAGTGGAGGAATCGGGATGAAGCTTGGTGGGTAGAATAAGCAAATATCGTAGATACTTGATTGACGTGAACTTACTGGATTCGCTCTCTTTGGGGGAGTTAGGGGTGGAGTTCAGTACTTTGGCGAGTTTGGTGCTTCTGGACGTGCTAGGACGATGAAAATTGGTTGGCGTGTCAGGGACCTGCACAAATTGACATGATAAAAGTCTTTTTCCCTCATTCGGTCATCTGGGTTGCTGAAGGGAGAGGAAAAATTAGAAAAATGAGGTATTTATAACTTACGAGTTGGTGATCGGATCTTAATGAATTTTGGTATTTAGAAGGACCTCGTGACTCAGAGCTCTTATTTTAAATCCCGACCGGCATAGAGCCTCTGATTTTCCTTTTAAATCAATCTGTTGATTCTTAGAATTTTGCTAGAGCTAATACCATATGAGCTCATGGCTCTTCCGGCCTCGTCACAAGTGCCATATGAGTTCTTAGCTCTTGTTATGGACCCTCAAGGACAGGGTTCCCCTTTGGTCCTTGCCTCCTATGGAGGTAACCTACATAACAGTAGGCTGTTCCCGTATCGCCACCTTGAGATAGGCTGTACATGCAATATGTAAGCAACTCGGTACATGCATGAGGAATTTATGATATTTAAAATACGCTCATTTAGATATTTGAGACCCTTTCAGAAAAACCTTAAATATAGGAGATTCTTTGTGCTCCTAAAAAGTGAAGTCCCAGATTTCTACTAATGCAACTGAAGCCCCGTCTATCCTTATTGGACGCACTGGGGCCCCTTCCTTTGGAAGAGTATCAACCAGAAGTCCATGTGATGACCTATCTAGTGCAGAGGCGCCATGTGGACCAAATCTTGGGGTGGGCATAAACTCCATCTTGGACCCCCCCCCCCCGACTCACTTTATGTTGTGTAATCATCTAGGAAATGGGCATTTGATAGAACTCGAGAATTTTATTATGTATCTTACCTACTTTCAAAGTTTACAATAATCAATAGCAAATAGTGTAATAATCCCAAGGGTTGTCAAGTAATTACGTTCTTTGGTTAATAGGCATGCAGTAATTTCAAATCAATTGGACAGAATGGATTATGTTCGACATAATGGATTATTATGGCCGGCAAAGGGTCCTTTGTGGTGGAAGCTTGGGCCCCCTGGAAAATCTGGGGTGGGCATTTGCCCACCCCTGACCCCCCCCCCCCCCAAATGGCGCCTCTGATTTAGTGCTGCTCGAGATATCTGCAAAATACGTTGGTATTCGAAATTTTCAATCCACCTCTTCCTTGGTCGTCGTCCACCTGCCGCTTTGTTTAGTTTCACAAACGAGGTTGGGCTATTCTAATAAATATCTAAGCCACCGCAGTTGCTGCAGTTTAATTTGATTGTGTCACGAGATTTGCACTGTCTTCGCATCGCAAACTAACGGATTCGTAAATTATGCTAATTATTCGTAAATATCGCACACTGCATAACTAAGCTCTGGCGATCCAAACGGCGGCATGTTGCTCAATGTAGAATTTGCTCGAGAGTGAGTCAGTTGAAAATATTTCAATGTTTTTCACTCATTACTGGCGTCAATTGAAGAGGGGGGGGGGGGGGTACAAATAGAGAAAAAAAAAACAAATCTCCTAGCGAAACTCCAATGTTTTTTACGAACTCTGTTCCCCAGCGTTTGACTTAATTGCAGCAACAAAAATAATGATTTTCTCCCTAATTGGCTATATAAAGAACCTAAATATGCCAAAATAATAGTGAATCAAGTGTTCTTATATTCAAATCTCCAGTGAAGTAAAATAGTGGATTATTACCGCACACTACGTGTTGCTGTAATTATAGAAATGATAGGACAATTTTTACGGACTGAGGATGCATGTAAATACTTGGTTTTGCAATTGAAAATTGGCGCAATTATTTCTGGCATTGAAGTGCCAGGAGGGCTGACTTAAGAAAAAGAAATGCGTCATATTTTTTGATCGGTGCATAACTTTAAAATGTGTCATCAAAAACTTTGTGGTAAATGTCATCTGCTACGTATTGAATATGACGAAATGTGTTTTGGGTTTAAGAAGTGATGTAATAGAATAAAACGGAAGGTTTAAATTCTGTGAAAAGAGAGGAAGAACAAAGGGGAACTATGAGGGCCTTATCCAGAATCTTTTTCGAGACTTTTTACAAAATAATTTTTTTGGGGGAGGGGGGTTAAAAAACTTAAAAAAAAAACGCATCAAAATCTGTTTGTATTAATTTTTATTACGTTTTTTACGAGTCACACCAACATTTCAGGGTGTGTGTCAAACTCCTAAACCCCCCTGGACACGGTCTCGGGAACTATAATATATTCACTCACGTACAAAAGAGGGATTTAGATTACTTAAAATAGTTAGCTGTGGGAAATTGAGTTACTCATGACATTTCAGGCAAGACCTGTGGTGGAAACTTCCCATGCATAGGCCTACGTACCTGAACAAGGACGTGAATTGGAGGAAGGATTGCTTCCCCTCTTTTCCCCGATGTTTTTAAAAATATCTTTTGGGATTGTCGTTGAAAAAAGTATCATAAAAATGGTCCCCTAGATTTTGAAAAATACTATTTTTGTCTCTTCATAAAAATATGGATTAAAATCAGCAAACCCTATGTGTTTTCACAGATTGGTACCTATGTACTTGAGTACGTCTGTTATTTGATTGGTAATGCAAGATAGATCAGCTTCTATTTTTAAAGCGTTTAATATTCACAAACTGAGTATTACAAGGGGAAGAGCGAATGAAAGGAACGTTCAAGAAAATTGTGCGTCCACACATGGATACAAATACATTTTAGGAAACGTTGATAAATAATTCACTCATTTTTATTTCTAACTTTCCAGTCGTTAATGTTCTTCATTATATTGTAGTATGCCCAAAGAGGATGCTCAATTCCTTTGCCGAGTCTATTGACCCCCCCCCCTTTTTTCATCTTATGTGTACCCATGTTATGGGGATCTTGTCTGAAGCTCACCGCTTGGTCAATTCTCACTTTCTTTTTGGTTGGTTGAAAAACGAATCCAGAGAACAAAAATTATTCAAAAAATGTGAATATATTTATTAGGATGCTTTAGATGAAGGAGTATGTAGACTTAAACGTTAAAAAGGCTATCGATCAAAAGGATTGCCCATCCCCCTTTTTTATTTGCTTCGTATGCTTGGTTAATGTACAAAGGTTCAACTGAAAACTAAACAATATTTTGATGTTGTGAGCAATCGCAAGTTGCTGATTTTCGGCGTTTCTTTTGTCCTTTCAGGCTCATTTTTTTTGTTGGCTATATTGTGCATGATAATATTTAAAAAATACGTTACCTATGATGTTAGTTCCAATAAATCATATCATGTATTGCTGCATACTCTGAAATTCTTGGAGGTAATCAATCTTTGCGCTCAATTTGATGTCTAGTTAATGATGAAAATATTGATAGTTCTTAATCATTTAAATGTGAATAAAACAAAGTGCATAGTGAGTTTAACGTTTTTATTGCGATTAAGTAGTACATCATTTATCGGTAACAATTTTTTTTGACACGATGACTATCGGGCTTGGCGTCTAGTCGAGAGAAGGAGACAGGTAGGTTGCGTTCAAAGAAATATTTCGGAGGAGGGAGAGGGGACACCTTTTTGTCATTATAAGAATACCTTTGGTTTTTTAGTCGCAAGAAAGTGTCGTTTTTTATGGACCATTCAAAATTATCATTGTTTATATGTAGTTATTTTGTCCATTTAGTTTAATTTTTGCGTGTACAATCTTCCGTTTATGCATTGTTCCATGGCTGCAGTCTGTTATATTTTCTGTCTCCATCCCCATGCCTCTAACCAGGGTTGCCATCCGGCGAAAAAAGAAATTAGGTTTTAGTGATTTTGTGGTTGATCTAGTAATTTGGTAAATATTGTGCAGTTAATATTATAGACCTACAAATATAAGTGAGCATGTCACTAGCTATCATTTTGTATGCTCTTTCTGAATATGATAATTTGCTTTCTGAAGTAAATTCAATTTTAAGCCATTTTAGGACCCTTGAAAATAACAATTTCATTTCATATTTATTAGATATAAAAATGGTTTATAACATTCATTTAAAACTCATTATTTCATTATAGATCCATTTGTAAAAGTCGTATAATTCACAAACATTGATTTTTCAAGATTAAGTTAAATAAAAAAATTCCAAACAAATCTGCCATGTTTTCTTATTCTGTTAGGCCGCTAAAACTTCCAATTCACCAGTATGTCGAAAATATCAAAGCCACCGAAAAAACATGGCGGATGTAAAAATGGAGAAATTGTTTTTAATTTTTTATCCAACTTGATTATGACAAACCAATGATTGCGCATTATGTAACTATAACAAAATTGACTTTATAATGAAATAGTAAGTTTGAAACCAATGTTTTAATCCTTTTTATACCAAAAAACTTGGAAAGAAATTATCATTTTCAAGGGTCCAAAAAAGGCTTAAAACTGAATTTGCAAGAAATGCGATTATTATATTCAGAAATAGCATAAAAATGGCATCTAGACGGCATCTAGTTGTATTTTCAATTTATTTGTAGGTCGATTATCTGAACTGCTCAATATTTACCGTGATTTTTTTAGTAATCCAGTGATTTATATGCTGATTTAGTCTTTTTTGTTTAGGCAGTATGAAAAAACTATAAATAGTGATAAATCACTAGGTGTGGCAACCCTGCCTATAACTTATGCAAACCGTAAATATAGACAGAAGAGCTAAATTATGAAATTATTGCTGTTCACCCGAAATTTTTCTTAACTTTGAAATCACCGTCGTAGTTTCAGGAATTTAGGAAAATAACGATAAAATTTGCTCTCACAATACTAGTCAAGACAAAAAGAGAACAGTAGGCTAAACTCTTGATATTACGACCATGATTTAAAGATTATGTAAATGATTTCATTAGTATTTAAAATCATTTAAATGTTAAAATGGTAAGTGATTTCATTTAAAAATAAAAATATATTTAAAATAATTTATGTCATCAATTATTAACAAAAACAAGGATTTTTTTTCAAGTGAGTGACTATTGGGTTTCATGTTAGTCGAGAGGTGGAGACAGGTAGGTATTTATAAATCATCATGGTTGCAGCAGTAGCTACAACTAGTAAAGAGCAAACCACAGCCCATAGTAACCAAAAATTGAAAAAAAAAACTACCTATTGAGAAAAAATCGCCCATCTGACACTGATTCAGGAATGGTAACTATTGTTTCGTATAATCTTAAAATTAAAATTTTATTGCGAAAACAAATTTATGGTGATTTCGAAAAAGAGCTCGAACCCCTCGAAAATGGCGTCGGATCGAAATAAAAAGTGTACTGAGCCGGCGGAAAATAAATGCGCATTCAAAGGAGTCTTTGTGAGGGGTAAAGCCGTATTTTTTGCCATTTCAGGAAAGTTGTTGATTTTTCTGCTATTTGACGAAGGTCTATGATTTTTCATAAAACAGCAAATAACTTTAGCGTAAAGAGTGGGGTGTTGAGGAGGGAACAGCCCCTTTCATACACGGAGTAATTTCTGTTCGTTTTAAGTTTTAATGTCGCTCCTTACTTTCAGTTAAAAAACTTGTTTTTTATTTAATTTCTGAACGTTTTTGAATTAATTCATGTTTAAGAAGCGTCTCGTATTATATGTAGTTTTTTGTTTGTTTTATTTAGTTCAACTTCCACGTGTGAAATCTTCCATACAGTTTTTCCACTATACAGTTTTCCACGGCTGCAGTCCGTGGTATTTCTTGCCTCCATAACCATGCATCTCGCCCATGCAAACAATAAAAAAAAGAATATAGCTCAAACTGTAAAGTAAGATAAGTCCAAAAATGTAAAACTACTGAAAAAAAAACGCATGAAATTACCGACGGTGATTTAAACCTTCTGCGAGACACCAGTTTAACGGAATAATTCTATTGAACTTTTTTTTCTATCTCTATGGTATGGAACACGAAACGGCGATGGCGTTATCGGGGGGAGGGGGGGGGGCAGAAGGGAGATTCATTCAAAAATCCTTTGTATTTGTATTAAAAATTAAAAACTTTAAAAAACAGCGAAATTGCCCACCCTCTAGATTTGGAAGAATAGATCTCCCCTTCATTTTCCTGAATTAACGCCACTGCGAAGAGACTTAGGCCCGAGACACACTTGAAGTTCCGTGAAATTCAAGGAAGTTTGAAGTGTCAGGGGATTGGACCCAGCTGGGCCCTGCCTTTAATCCTAACCAAACCAAAGCCTATTAAAAGGCTTATGATGTATTTATGTTTTATTTATGATCTAAGATAGATCTATTAGATTGATATGATCTATCACAATCGACTGATCTTACGACGGTAGAATGTCTACCGCCCAGTGTGCCCGAGCTAGAGTAAAAACGGCAAAAAAAAAACGCTCGACAAAAAAAAAGACTCGAAAAAAAAAAATGCCCAGTGATCTCGGGCTTAAGTGTGGATCTCTTGGCTCGGATTTTGTAGATCACTTCATTTGACTGATCAACTTGCGGTTGACTCTGCACTGGGCTCTTATTGCTCAACTACAGAAACTAATTATTTCGCCGCAATACTTTCTCATTGATGAATATGATGCTTGTAACCACAGTGTTTGATTGACAGGATAAATATGCTTAGTTTGCTTGAAGGCATATTCGCTATTCTTCTTTTAAGCTATTACGTTGCTTGTTATGCAGTTGAATAAACTAAATTCTTCATCCTCTTGGGTGAATGTTTTCGGATACGGAAGTTGGTTTGACTGATTCTTCAATATGGTTTTAAATAGAGCCTGATCCAGTGATTATATTCGACAAAAATGATTTTTAATAAAAAAAAAGAGACAGAACTTGTACGTTTTAAATCAGTGCCGTACCCATGATTCTTGTTTCGGGGGGGGGGGAGTACCCATAAAACTTCGAAAAACGCAAAAAAAAATTCTATGACTTTTGGCACTTACGTGTTATCCCGAACACACTCAAGAAATGAAGTTAGGTTAATCATAATGAAGTATATCTAAATATGATAAAAATATAATGCTTCAGTGATAAAATTATGGGAACTACAACAAAGAATTATGGAAAGCAGGCCGACCAGAACGCATTATATTAAATACCTAACCTAGCCAACTCTATATATTTAATATTTAATTAAAATATACATGCATAGTAGTTTATCTTACTCTGGATAAGCTGATGCACGAGAGTGCACACAGAAAAACCGGTTTTGAACAGATCAAACTTCTTGAGCGTGATCGGGACAACACGTAAGTACCTGATTTTTAAATGTTTTTACGAGTCGTGCAAATATATTATTTTTTTTTTTTTGGGGGGGGGTCTGACCACATAACCCTCCACTGGACACGCCCTTGTTATTATTAGATTGTTGCTCACATGATGGTGGTGATAAGTGAGCATACTTGTTATTGAAGAGCTGCCATGGCTTTGCAAATTCATCGCTGTAGTTAACACCCTCCGAAAAACATTTCTTGGGGTTTCATCAAAAGGATGAATAATTTTTACTTACGTTAGTTCTTACTAGTTAAATGTAGCATGACTTAAAAACAGAGTATGCACTAGGCCCAAAACCATTAAGGCTGTAAAAAGCTAAAATATGTGCCAGCAACTTTATATCGCAGGCTTTGGTACTCTATGGAATATTGTAAATTGTTGTTCCTGCTACGGCCCGCGCTCATGCAGCCCTGGATACAAGTAGTGATTGGCGCATCAAGAAAAGTGTGGTAAAATTTACCACAAATAAAAATTTGGTTAGTAAAATCGGTAAAATAAGATAAAATTGGTGTTTTAGAGTTGCCCTGTAGCTACAAGACCATTTGGGCATTTCTTTTTAAGCAAAACTTTTAATGTAATTTTTTTAATGATTCAGATTTTCCTGGGCTTCAAAAATGTAGTAGGCTACCTCTTTATTTAGAGTTTCATCAATTTGATTAACTGTCTAGTTTATCCCTTTGGTAATCTTGTGCCTAAGGTGAAACTCCAGCAATTGGACAGTGCCTGATTTCGGACATCCATTTTGTAAAAAAAAAACATTATTTGGGAGTAAAATCTTATTACTGATTTTTTTTCTACATTTAAACCTAAAAAATGTTACCCTAACAGCCTTGCATACTTAAACAGCCGTATTTAGCCGCGTTTTTCATATCATACATTTTATTTTTCATTTATTTATAAAAGTACCGAATACAATTAAAAAAGAGGTTTTCAATACTTTGATCAACTAACCACTGGATCATAAGAGCAGAACATTCAGTCACTTTCACAGTCATTGAGACTGTCTTCAAAAGAATGTGCTTGCAAATCTATCTCTTCTCCTTCAGACTTAAATTCTGATTCAGGTCATCGTCTCTCCCTTAGAGCTAATTCTGTATTTATCTAAATTTTCTTTCAAAACAACTGCTGAAACATAAGGGGCCCTTAAACTAGATTAAGAATTTCTTTTAGACAGTAGTCAGTAACAACTCATTCGGTAGCAATTCATTGAAAAGCAGGATAAATCTAAGAAAAGAGCACTGGGACTTTCGATATCCAATTGACTGATCCCCCTCCAAAGCTTGTTCAATCACCTCTTCCGCATGCTGTGCCTCTGGGAAAAAATAAATGAACAAATATTAATATATTGAACCGTTATGGGTATTTACTATAGGTAATGCAATACGATTGCCCCCTGACTTAAGCAGGAGAGTAGGAATTACAGTTTCCCTTCTAATGAAAATCCTGGAATTATCAAAGGGTATAACAGAGGGAAGTTATCCGTGGGTATGTATTTTTCCGAGGAGGGGTAAACACCAGCTCCCGGCGAAAAGACGGTATGAATACTAGATTTCTCTTAGATGTGAAATTTAAAATAAAAATGAGGATATGGATTCCGCTTTGGCCCTCAACATTGTTGAAAATCCTAATCTTTTAGCTCTTTTTGATGAAGCAACTTTAATATTTGATGCAAATGGCCTCCCAAATTCTTTTAGGAAGGCAATTTAAATTAAAAAAAATATCCATGAATAGAGAGACTTGCTTTAAAACAGAGTTACTGGAGATGTTCCTATTAACCAAGTTTAGAATATCTTTAAATTAAAGGATTCAAATAACATTTTTTTGAAGTTTAAATTAACATCGCCTGAGCACATCTATGTATATAAATCTTAAATGAAAATTAGGTCAGTAGATAAGCTAAGTCGATCACTAAGCCGAGAATTCTTGCCCATTCTAATTGATGAATAGTCTTTCATTTATTCTGGCTTGCTTTTTGGTTTGTTTGATTCAGTCTTTCTACTGCTCAATTAGAGTTAATTCAAAAATTTTGATTCCTTTTTTCTGAGCACTGAAGACGGCTGGGCGAGAGTCCCTGACGAAATATCTGCCTCTATCATTTTCGTTTATATTTTTTCCACTGGCTGAGCGCACTTTTATTTCGATCCGTCGCCATTTTCGAGGGTTTCGGGCTCTTTTTCGAAATCACCATAAATTTGTTTTCGCAATAAACTTTTAATTTTAAGATTAAACGAAGCAATATTTACCATCCCTGAATCAGTGTCAGATGGGCAATTTTTTTCTCACTAGGTAGTTTCTTTTTCAATTTTTGGTTACTATGGGCTTGTGGTTCGCTCTTTAGCTGTAGCTACTGCTGCAACCATGATGACTTATAAATGCGGATAATGTTGAATCAGAATGATGTTTGGAGAAGGGAACACGGACCAACAAAAATAAAGATTCGTATTTGAATAATATGACCAAATTGGTGGCTCACGCTTTCTTTACGACCGTCTCAGTCCGACCCTAAAATTATTTGAACTTTAATAGGTTTGAAGTATATGAATTTGCAATACTTACCGGGGGCATAATTTCAAGTCGGCTTTGGGCAAAGCGAGACCCTCATTACAAATTCTGCGTAGTTTTTATACGCTTTGATGGATAAGTCTTTAATGAGGAGTATTTGAAGATTAGTTTTGTGTTGTTGGCTTTTTGCTACCGAACCTGGCTACGTTCTCAAATTTCAAATAATGATGACCATATTTAGGAATTCTGGGCGTGCCTTTCTACGAAGCAGGCCAAACACTTATCTGATAGTGTTTGTCTGAAGTTTTGCTGTTTTTGCGTGAGCATTTAATTGATTAGCTCTAACTTTTCCTTTAAAATGATTGCATTTGGAATGTTTTTGACCTCCCCCCACCCCTTTAAAAGTAACAAGGACAGTGACAATTGAATGGGAATTTTTAAATTGGCCAAGAGGATCTTACACAATCAAATATATCTTAAAATAAGGTGATTTAATTAATTAGCTCTAACTTTTTGTTCACAATGATTGCATTTGAATTTTTTTTGCTCTTATTCCCCCTCTCCATTCTTATGTACCAAGGACAGTGATTATTGAATCTGGTCGTTTGAATTGGGCAAGTGGGATCCTACCCAACCAAATATTTCTAAAAATAAGCTAAAATTGGTACTTTAATTTTATTGAAAAAGTTGATTTGTGGATTAAAATCAAGTTGCCATCAAGCCTTTGGCCAATTGGAGACTGATGGTCTGATGGTCAAGACAGATGGTCTGAGTGAGGGGCAAAGCTGGCATAAGGCTTTTTCAGGATTGTATAAATAATGCCAGTTTCACTTGTTGATAGATAGTCTATGTTGATTGAATTGCCCAAATGTGTGTGCTAAACAGAGTTTCGGTGCTACGGTCAAAAACTTTACTGTAGTAGTGCTCAAATAGTACTTCCGTGCTACATGTGGCAACTCTGACAACGTGCTACAGTGATACACATAATGAAATAGTGCTAAAATAGCACTTTCGCACTGCATGTGGCAACCCTGCTTAACATACAGTTGTAGCAGGAGGTGGCAAATTTATAGAAAGAAACGTGAGTAAAAATAAGCTGAAGATAAACGCGTTCACTCTGCACGAGGAGTAGTAGCTTTCAGTGGTTGCAGCGGTAGCTGCAACCTAGTTAAGGATCTTTGAAGGCGTAGCTGCTTTTTGAGACCAGCATATTGCTATTGCTGGAATTTTTATGGACCACTCTGCATGTACTCTGCATGCACTCTACCACTATTTTATACCACTCTGCATGAGGAGTAGCAGCTTTCAGTGGCTGCAGCGGTAGCTGCTTTTTGAGACTAGCATATTGCTGGAATTTTTATGGACCACTCTGGATGTACTCTGTATGCACTCTACCACTATTTTATACCACTCTGCATGAGGAGTAGCAGCTTTCAGTGGCTGCAGCGGTAGCTTCTTTTTGAGACTAGCATGTTGCTATTGCTGGAATTTTTATGGACCACTCTGCATATACTCTGCATGCACTCTACCACTATTTTATACCACTCTGCATGAGGAGTAGCATCTTTCAGTGGCTGCAGCGGTAGCTGCTTTTTGAGACTAGCATATTGCTATTGCTGGAATTTTTATGGACCACTCTGCATGTACTCTGCATGCACTCTACCACTATTTTATACCACTCTGAATAAGGAGTAGCAGCTTTCAGTGGCTGCAGCGGTAGCTTCTTTTTGAGACTAGCATGTTGCTATTGCTGGAATTTTTATGGACCACTCTGCATGTACTCTGCATGCACTCTACCACTATTTTATACCACTCTGCATGAGGAGTAGCATCTTTCAGTGGCTGCAGCGGTAGCTGCTTTTTGAGACTAGCATATTGCTATTGATGGAATTTTTATGGACCACTCTGCATGTGCTCTGCATGCACTCTACCACTATTTTATACCACTCTGCATGAGGAGTAGCAGCTTTCAGTGGCTGCAGCGGTAGCTGCTTTTTGAGACTAGCATATTGCTATTGCTGGAATTTATATGGACCACTCTGCATGTACTCTGCATGCACTCCACCACTATTTTATACCACTCTGCATGAGGAGTAACAGCTTTCAGTGGCTGCAGCGGTAGCTGCTTTTTGAGACTAGCATATTGCTATTGCTGGAATTTTTATGGATGAAAACTATTTTCAAATTTAGCTAATTACTTTTGATTATTCATATCGACGGTTCAGTGCTCTAACATTAACGGGAAGGTGATACTACCATAAAAACTTTAAAACAACCCAAAGAAAAATCTTAGAAAAGAAAAATCTCAGAAAATTGAGTTTTTCAGGTAGGAATACACATAAGTTAGGCTCAGCGTTAAAAATATTTTAAGAAACGTCAAAATAGTGCGATACATGTATAGCCTCAGGCAACGGAAGAGGCACATTGTCAAAAAATCACATGAGACAGTCCTGAAACTAGAGGTTGTGATTTAGGTTGCTTCACGTTCAACGGGAAATGAGCGTAAAATTGTGTTAAAGTGCGTATGTTGAGTTGGTGACCCGGGCTGCGTTTAGTTAATTAATAATTACCCTTCCGTGTGATATGGGAACAACTACGTAAACATGGTATATCGAATTATGTTCGTTCTTAGGGTCAGGTTTTCATGTTGAATCGCTGTTGCGACAAAAAAAAGTCACAAACTGGTTTGATTCCACGATGTGGGCTATCACGTCTTTTAGAAGAGTTATTCCGGTATCTTTCGAAGTATAGGTTTTTTCATACCCCTTTATCGCCGGGACCAGGAGAGAGGCTACCTACTACAATTACTAGTATACATCATGGAGCATCACTTGTTCCATCTAGTTTCCGATACCACGTACTTCTTCGCGCTACAGGTGGTCACTTAGCGGCACGCATGGCATAATTCCTCCACGTGTGGTGCGCGCCACCTAGTGTACATGAGTCTTGAAAGTGGATCACCTCCTTAGATGGGGACACATACACTCAATAAAAGTTAGTTAGCATCCTACTGGTTTTGATTTTAGGCATGGCACACGCTGAACTGGTTTATTCTGATTTAATTTCAGCGTTTTGAGAGCGTGGCTGTGCGAGCTACTGGCTTTACTGCGTAAAAGATAGCGTTTTTCGGTAGATTGACGAATTCGAACATGATAGCGTCAAAACGCACAAAATACACAAAATTAATCAAAACGCACAAAAATGCACAAAACACACAAAAATGCACAAAACTCACAAAAATGCACAAAACGCACAAAATTAATCTAGAAAAAATCGTAGGTCGAAGACTGCCGTAAAAAATGTGTTCATGCTGAATAAATATGGTTGTTTTTAGCTTGGAAAGTGTCCAGCACTTGAGCAGCATGAGCAAGGTCATTTATTATGCGCTAACTGCTTGTGCTAGGTTAGATCTTGTGAGGATCCCAGCAGAATATTGTTGTCTCTTTTTATCTTGCAAACTGCTAGAACTATTCCTTCAGATCTAAGCAATTACGTCACAGGCGTTCTGAGATGTATATTAAAATATAGCGCGTAAGAAATTATTGCCGCAGGGTTTTTTCGCTTTTGGCAGAGTTCATTATACTTAGGCTGATTACTAATATCTTGTTTAAGCAAGCCACTAAGAAATACTAATCATTTCCGATGCCGTTGAAATTGTTCATTTATAATCTTCACTCAAATCATCTATTTAGTATGCATTGGTGATGGAAGTTGCATGCAATGAAGCCATTTTTATTCATCTAAGTTTGGATTTTTTTTCGCGAATTACTTTTTAGAATGTCTTTTTTAATTTTTTTTTTCATATTTAAACTTACACATTCGATGCAGTGAAAACTGTTCGTTCATTTTTATCACTTCAATCAGATTTAGCATCCATGGAAAATGAAGAGAGAACTAATGCAAGGCCGTATCCAGGGGGTCTGGGGGGGATTGATTCCCCCCGAAATGTTTATCTGACTCGTAAAAACGTAACGAAAATATATATGGGCAAATTTTGATGCATTTTTCTAAAAAAAAAATAATCAATTACCGTCTTTTACTTCCTTGTAGAGAAAATAAGCTTCCCATTGGTTTATTTTTGTAACGTGTTTTCATAAGCCAATCACATTATTATTTTTAAAAAAAAGAATCAACTAATGCTGCAACGTAACTTTAGTAACGTATCCTCAGTGACGTATCTAACTAATCTTTATTTTATGACGCACATTCATAAGCCAGTCACATTATTCATTTTCAAAAACGAGTTAAAGACATATAAAATGTTTTTGTATAGGAATTCTGGCAAATTCCCCCTGTGTCTAATTTTCCCTGACAAGTTCGCCCCCTGGAAACTTCCCTACCCACGGAAAATTTCCCCTTGGAGAAACCACCAGCAGAAAGTTAGTAGCAGGAACCACCAGCAAAAACCCAGATCCCCTAACAAGTATTTCATTGGCAGTGGGGGCAGGGGTGCCATATATTTGAACTATATATTTTGTCCGCCTCTACATTTTTACACGCCTTCTCACGTTTTGTCACATCTTTACATTTTCTCACGCCTCATACATTCCTTAATGTGTGGCTTTGGATACAAAAATTCAGATGAGTTTAGAAAAAATAATACGAAACGGGGCGAAAAAAGGAAAAATCTTAGGACTTGGGAAGGGACACGATAATGGTAAGTCCTGATAATGGCTATATAAATATTTTTGGTTAAATCAAACAGTTCGTGGTAACGAACTGTAGTAAGGAGCGGCCTGGCTCAATAGTAACCGAAACTCTAAAAAAAAAAAAAAGAATTTTGATACCAATAGTTACATCAAAAGGATCGCATTTTGATGCTGATTTTAAATATATAAGTTTCCTTCTTACCCATAAAAAGTTACGAGCCTGAGAAAATTTGCCTTAGGCTATTTTAGAAAATATAATTCAGCTCTAAATGGGTACCTGGAGAAATCTGGGGAAGGTAAACAGGAAGGGTGTGCGAAAGCACAGGATGGCTGGCCCCCAACCCTCCATTGCACTTCCTGGCTGGCCCCCAACCCCCCATTGCACTTCCTGGCTGAAGGGCCAAGAAACGGAGATCAGCACCGCCGGTATGGACTGTAAAGTCTAATACCGTATCCTTTACCTTTACCTTATTTTAGAAAATAGGGAGAAACGCCCCATAGAAGTCATAAAGTCTTAACGAAAATCACACCATCAGATTCGGCGTATCAGAGAACTCTACTGTAGAAGTTCAAAGCTTCTATCTACAAAAATGTGGAATTTCGTATTTTTTGCCAGAAGTCAGATCATCGATATGTGTTTATTTGTTTGTTTGTTTGGTTGTTTTTTTTCTCCCCAGGGTGATTGTTACGACCCAGTGGTCCTAGAATGTCGCGAGAGGGCTCATTCTAACGTAAATTAAAAGTTTTAGTGCCCTTTTAAGTGACCAAAAGAATTGGAGGGCACTTATGCCCCCTCCCATGCACATTTTTTCCCAAGTGTCACCGAATATTTTGAGATAGCCATTCAGCTTAGTCAAAAACCTAATAAGTATGTCTGTGGGGACGACTTAATCCCCCACAGTCCCCGGGGGAGGGACTGCAAGTTACAAACTTTGACCATTGTTTACATATAGTAATGGTCATTCAGAAGTGCACAGACGTTTTCAGGTGGACTTTTTCGCGTTTGGGCGGGTCGGGGGAGGAGAAAATAATTTTCAACTGGAAGTAATGAGCAGCAATAAAACTTAAAACGAACACAAAATCTTACGTATATAAGGGGGTTCGTCTCCTCCACAATACCTTGCTCTTTACGCTAAAGTATTTTTAGTGATATCAAACAAAAGTGATTCAGGGGTCATTTTTAAAGATTTGGGACAAAATTCAAGCTTTGGTGTAAAGAGTGAGGTATTGACGAGGGGACGAACCCCCTCATATACGTAATATAAATACACAAATATAGTAGTTCGTTACGTAAGTTAACGCTTATTACTAACTAAAACGTTCGTAAAAAAAATCTAGTTGCATTTTTAAGTAAACAAAAATCGGAGGCCAACTAGGCCTCCTCCTCCAGCCCATTTTTTATCAGAGTCAACCGATCAAAACCATGAGAAAGCCATTTAGCAAAAAAAAAAATGTAAATTTCGTTTTATTTATTCATGTGCGGTGACCCAGAATCAAAAGATGCATTAATTCAAAAACGTTCAGAAATTAAATAAAAAAACAAGTTTTTTTTTTAACTGCAAGTAAGGAGCGACATTAAAACTTAAAACGAACAGAAATTATTCCGTATATGAAAGGGGTTGTCCCCTACTGAACGCCTCGCTCTTTATGCTAAAGTTTTTTGTTGTTTTAAGAAGTAGAGTTGCAACAAAGAGTCAAACTTTAGCGTAAAGAGCGAGGCGTTGAGGAGGGAACAACAAAGAGTCAAATTTCATTGATACTTTTATGATAATTATTGATATACTTTTCATTGTTGTAAAAAGTAGAATTGTAACAGAGTCAAACTTTAGCGTAAAGGGCGAGGCATTGAGGAGGGGACAACCCCTTTCACATACGGAATAATTTCTGTTCGTTTTAAGTTTTAATGTCGCTCCTTCGGCTACTTGCAGTTAAAAAACTTGTTTTTATATTTTTGTTAAGAGATTTGATCTTGACTATGCTATTTGACCGTAGGCTATATTTAACCAGGGGTTTTGTTTGGGGGGAGGGGTACTCTTAGGGAGCAGAAACTTTAGGGGCGTAAAATTCCAAATAAATAATCTAACATTAGTGATCATTTCGTGACTTTTTTAAACTTTATTTGTATTAAAATAAAGTACAGAGTGCAGTTGGCAGTAAGTATCCGAAATAAAGTACAGAGTGCAGTTGGCAGTAAGAATCCGAAATTTTCATTTTCCCCATATCTTTTCCCATATAAAGTAAGAAAATTCGGATTTAAATAAATGACCAGTTTGCTAATACAGTGAATTTTTTTTTTTTTATTTTGCCAGACAGTTTTTGGGAGTCGGGGGGTGTCCGATCAAGATTTTGTCTTGGGCACAACAGAGGTCAGAACTGCCACTGCACTTGAAAGGGGTACTAAGGGGACTGCAGTGACAGACCCCCCAAAGAGCCTGAAAGGGGCCTTTGTGAAACCGTTAAAAAACAATTCGACCCCAGGGCATCCAAAGCTTTGTTCACGCGCATGCGCATGGTAACATTGCTAAGTAGATTTAACATTTTCACAGATGGGCATGCGAATAATCAAATTTTGTATATAAATTAGTTGATTTATTATAGCTGAGAGTGGTGATCTTGAAGGCAAATGGCTCTGGGCATTGCAAAAGATGGTGCACAAAGAACCTTTGCGTGTCTCAACCAATTTTTGGAGCGCTTTCACCTTGTGGAATTGAGCTGAAATTATAGCCAGAGTCGTATAAAGCTTTGATAGCAGCAATTTAGTATACCTGCTTTGTTTAGCTCTTAGGTTGATTCTAATCTTGCCAACTTGGATTCTTCTGGGCAAATTTGCATAACACTTGGGATTGTGGAGGATTTATGGTTTAAGATTGTATCTCAAAATGCTCTTTTCTTAAGTCGTTTACAGTTGAATTCGTTTATCGTTATCTCAAATGACATAAAAAAAAAAGTTGGTAGTCTTTCACGGAATCCCGGGTTGTTCAATAGTGTCTTGACAGACTATTGTTTCCGCTGTGTATTTTGCGTTTAAATCAATTCCCGTTTATTGACTCATAAAATTATTGTTGATTATATATGTAGTTACTTAATGTGCAAGTTAAATTGAGCTTGCAGTAATATGCATAATAATTAGTCTGGCTGGAGATGCACATAGACGGCTTTAGAGGGGAAATGCGAGTATAGGGAGTTACGGGGTTCACATACAGTACCCCTCCCCTGTTTTCTCGAAATTTCGAGGTTTTGTTGTTTTTACTCATATATCATTAGATTTCTCGTATAAACACCTTGCAGCATTTTTTTTATTCTTTTTTTACTTTTTACGTTCTCCGAAATAAATTCTTTCGAGTCAACGTTGAAATGTTTCGAGTCAGTGTTGAAACAACGAACGTGAAAATTGATAATATTTAACTATAAAAGGATTTCTTCACTTGTATTGAAAATAAAAACAAAATGTCAAAATCGTATTTAAATCTTAAGCTGGAACACTGCCAAAAACTTCCATTTTCTCTAGGTTGAGGGTGGTTTGGGATCAGCTTTATAGGAATGTTCTCTACTCCTTCTGTCCAGGTATGCCCGTGAGCATCTCGAGTTGGTCATGCATTTTTTTTCCTCGCAGTCTTTAGAAAAATACACCTACTTGCCAAATAAACCTTAGGCTATTTCTTTTTCTTATCATCGCTGCTACTTTGATAAATGAGTTATGTAAACCATCTTTATAGAGGGTTTGAATTCATTTTTGAGCTTACAGGACTTCTCGGTTTGCACATAGGAAGGCTGTAGTATTTCAAGGAGAGGTTCGATAATTTGGGAGTTTTACTGGGAGGGGCACATACGCGACAAATCCCGATATTTTCAAGGAATCATGATCAGGAATCAAGATGTATTCGAAATATTAAACCAGTGCTTCCGTTTTATTCCGGTAAATAATTTCTTAGACCACACTGCTTTTCCGTTTACGAAAAATTAAGCAAGAAAAATCGGGTTTTAATTTTGACAAAGTAGTGAATAAAAAACAAAAGTACACTTTAACTAAAAAATAAAAAAATATTCCGAATAATTTTTTGCTCACCTCTTTGTCGAAATTAAAACCCGTTTTTTCTTGCTTATTTTTTTTTTTTGTTATCCCGGCCGCGCTCAAAAAGTTTGATCTAAAACAGGTTTTTCCCTGTGCTCTCGCAGACAATCAGCTTAGCCTGAGTGAGATAAACTGCTATATTTTAATTAAATATTTAATATATAGAGTTGGTTAGGCCTAGGTATTTAATATAATGCGTTCTGGGAGGCCTGCTTTCATTACTTTTCCGTTGTAGTTTCCATAATTTTGTTACTAAATTATTATATTTTCATTATATCTAGGCATATTTCTTTATGATTAACCTAACTTCATTTTAGTGTGGTCAGGATAACACGTAAGTGCCATTAAACCCATGGCTGTCGACTGTGCAAAAAGTATCGAATCCATCATTATTTTGAATTGAATTAAATCTGAATATTTTCTAGCCTCCCGGTTCGTTAACTTTTAATATTAATATTATTGTTTATAAATTAAGGTATGTCTTTATAATCTCTGCTGCTTAATCAGGTTGGCGACAATCGTGACTAACCAGTCACGAATGAAAAAACAACACTCGTTCCATAGCAACCCAAATAAAAAAATTAAGCTAAGGAAGATTGAGTCGATTTTTTTTCTAGAGTCAAATAAGTATCTTTTATTAAGGTTGGATTTACATTATAAGTTAGTTCAGAAGAAAAATGCTGTTGATTCCACACACAAATCGAATCTCCATTCAGGGCTCTTCCTAGAGTTGGTGGCACCCAGGTAAAAATTGGCCTCCTGCCCTCCGAGCAATTTTGCTAGAACTAGCAAATGACTGACGCGATCGCCTGTTATGAGATCTTGATCGCAAGTGCCTTGACCTTGACCCTCAGCCACAGAGCATCCAGGATAGCTTGCTTGGTCACCCCCTACCACCGAGCGGCCCTATCTTCATCTAGATGAAGGTGTAAGAACCCAATAAAAAGAATACTATTGATTATAATACATCTCAATAGGAGAATCTCTTGTTAATTTCTTATTGTTCTTTAAAAAAAAGTCTTGCTTTATGACTTAATGACTTGCTTTATGACGGAGGGGCCAGTAGCCCCTCCGTCACTACTGGCCTGAGGGAGCGTATTATTTGATTTTTCCAATGCAGTTTACAAAAAAGGACACCGTTTTCGACAATAGTTCACAAAAAAGGAAAATAAAGCGGAAACGTGACAAAAAATGTATTAAAAACTGCAAATGAGCAACTGGTCATTTCGTTTTTACCTTTGTACTAACCTTTGCGAAAAAATCTTTTGTTTTATTTGCCTGGGCTGGTAAGCTCGTCTTTAAATTTTTCATGAGTCTGTATGAAAATTTAATAGATTGTACAGAAGCTACAATTTATTGCATTGTAGTTTTTCGAGTTTCTGGTACTTTAAGATTGAACAGTGTTGCCAACTTTTTGGTTGATGAATGTTTCCTATGAGCATCTAAAAATGTTTCATTTTGTCTAAAATATGTCCATCTTGAAATTTCGAAATTGGAGGTTTTTTGGCAGTTGTATTATTGAACAAAAGACGCTTTATAAACCTCTTTCAAAGAGACCAGTTAACATCAAATATAATGTAAACGAAAAAATTCTATATAAAACATGCAAAAAATGACTGTGTGAAAGAACGAAACTCATATAAACATGTAAATTCCTTACTTTGGAGAAAATCCTTTGCTTATATATATATTTATATATATTATATATATATATTTATATATATATATATATATATATATTATATATATATATATATATATATATATATATATATATATATATATATATATATATATATATATATATATATATATATATATATATATATATATATATATATATATATATTTATTTATATATATAAACTTAAATTAAAATGCGAACAATAGAACTAAAAATGTTTTTTTTTTTAGAACTTAAAACAGCCCTAGCATCCTTACTTCAACGATGTTCAACCAGGACTCCTGGTTGAACGTCGTTGAAGTAAGGATGCTATGGCTGTTTTAAGGCTTAAAAAAAAAAAAACATTTTCAGTTTTAATTTTGACATTTTAATATATATAGATATAGATATTTTTTTTTCTGATGTTGTGCTGAAGACGGCTCTTGGGCCGAAATATCCACTGAATTGAATTCCGCTGTCTTGGAGAAATTTTCCTATTGTTTCTAAGTTGTGTTTGTTTGATATGGAAAGGCAGTGTGGTCTTCGTCGCTATTCGCTTTTTGCCCTTTTATGTTGATGTGTCCCAGCATACGGGAACGTGCCCTTTTGACATAAAATGTGTCCAGTTGGCAACCCTGAATCGGAAGTGAGATGATAGAAACTATTTCTGCCCCCCCCCCCCGAATCCCGACATTGGTCTTGAGTATGGGAGTAAACTCCGAGCACGATCGCGTCTGTTTATCCCCAGTCATTGTTGGAAATTTGTTTGCAAGTACTTGTAACCGCCGAAGGGTTAAACGGTTGAACTTTGTTTCGTTGGCGATACTTGTATAAATCGTGACTTAGTGGTAGTTTCACAGAACCAGATTTATGACAAACAAATTTGTAAATGGGTGAAAAAAATGTAGTAAAGCAAGACTAACCAGACATAATGGAATCGAAGGATAGGACCAAACTTGTTCATAATTCTATTTTAAAAACCGGTGTCTTATAGTTGTATAAATGTAAACATTGAAGGATCTGGTTCTAGAGATTTATTTTTCAGAAATTAAGACTTGTTTTTGTAGGGTTTTATAGTTTTGTTTTGCTTTTTTCAAGTTCGTGATAATTATTTTGCGTGTCTCCTCTTTGATTTTTTTAAGAGCTGATCTTTATTTATTTAATTTTTATTTTGGTACTTAAGTATTATACAGAACACACTCAAGAAGTGAAGTTAGGTTAATCATAATGAAATATGCCAAAATATGATGGAAAGTATTTTAGCAACAAAATTATGGAAACTACTACAAAGAATTATGGAAAGCTGGCCGCCTAGAACGCATTATATTAAATATCTAATCTAACCTAGACACCTCTATATATTAAATATTTAATTTAAATATACCTGCATCGTAGTCTATTCCAGGAAAGAATAACCTAATTATAACCGAATGCGAGAGAAAAACTGGTTTTCTCAGATCAAATAAAGCAAACTTCTTGAGTGTGTTCCGGATAATACGTAAGTACCATAATGTTTTTTCACTGTTCGGGTTTTGAGACGACATGATGAACATGACCTATTGGATTTTTAGCTAGGCCAAGCTACTTGGCGAGTGAATTCTCTTCCTTGATCTTTTTCTTTTTTGTGGTCCAAAAAGGGCGTTCGGTTTTTCTTTTATCAACTAAACCATAACCATAGGGGCGCACAGGCCGAAACCTTCGGACATCTGATTACGAATGGCATGGACCTCTGGCGTCCCAATACCACCTTTTCATAGCTGTAACACTGATGAATTAGTAACAGGTTGGACCGAGGGCCGCTCACTTTTCACAACCTGATGTACATCTTGGATCACCACGTATGCCATTGAGTTCTGCCATTTTGCTCCGCAACTCTTAGCACAATTCTGAGGCACTTGGAAGACTTTCATCACCCTTGACAAGCGCCATCTCATGCACGCGATTCCCGTAATGCGACGACTCCTCGGACTAGACACTTCCAACCGCGTAACATATTTCCCTCTAATAGTGAATGAGTATATGCAGGACGGCACTAGACCCTCATGGTCCAAATAGGCGGTGCTAATGTCTAACAGTGAACAACGATCTTTAATTTGAAACTCCCTCTAGATTCTTATGCTTATAGAGCTTGTATGCCTAGCAAGATCGCTTTGTCAATATTGTCATTCTGCCGATATCTCTTTCTCTGCCACGTTCAAATCAAATTGTCTTGATATTTAAGAATATCCTTTAAGTTTCAAGCTGTTACCTAAGTATTTAATCTGTATTATTTTATTTTATATATTATTTAATCTGTATTTAATCTACGTATTAATCTGTGGTTGAAAGAAAAAGCATTCAAGATTAATTATTAAGCATCTTGTAGTTAGACAAAATTTATTCCATAGTTGACGCCATCTATAGAGATAGCGTAAATTTTAAAACTACTAAGCTTTTATTTTTTTTTCTTATAATCCTTGGTATGTATAGCCTGCATCTCTAAGGGGGAGATCCTATTGTTTTTCAAGGGGTTTGCTGTTTAACGTTTTTACGAAAGTTGATTGTATCAGGGGAAATTAAACTCGCATATCGAGCTTAGCGTAGCCCTTGCGCAGAAGTACAGAGAGATTTTCAAGCAAATAGGTATTTTCTGTATTTTTAGGCGAAATATAACTCAAAAAGACCAAATCTCTGACATTGATCTAAATATCCAATATAGATCATATTAGCTTGTACTTTTACCCACACCATTGTTTAAGAGTTTTATCTTGGGGCCAACTTGACTTTTGACATAGGGTGAGAAAATTCTGTCATGCATATCAAAATCTGGAGATTTCACGCATTATTCTAACAAATACAACCGTTTAAATAAGGCCTCTCGAAGTCTTTCAGAGTTGCATGTCAGATTCACTCTAAATGGTATTACTGTCTGCTCAGTCGCCTGATAATTTTTGTTCATACATGCGCTTAAATAGATCCGACTTTGGGTTGGAGATAGAAGATTCCCCATGTAAAAAGATTTTTCACATTCCTGTCATTTTCCTGCCTGTCGTCTTTTTACAATAAATTTACACGCACACACCGTCTAAATATGTCTGAGAATGGCGATACTTTTAAAGTTGGAATGTGAAGGGCTACATCTAAAAATTCATTTTTGGAAATTGGGATATTCGGAGCCGCAGTATTTATATAAATATATATATTTTAAAATTGCAAGTTTGCAAATTTTTGCAGTTCTTTCGCCAAAAACCAAACAGACCTAAAACTTTTAGAAATTCTTTTTTTTCCTAAAGCAATTAGAATACTTTCCGATAACATGTCCTTCCACGAGCTGCGTACATTCTCTTAGAATTGGTCCACAGACTGAAAAAAAAGGACAATTTGATATCAGCGCAAATTTTACATTTATAATCCACCCATGCTACTCTGTTGGGTCTAAATCTGAGCTGAATATACACTTCAGTTGGTGGGACACTTGCTCACATGCTCACATATCACATAGGACACTTGCTCACATAGACCCGTCATTTTATTTTTTTTTTGTTTGGGTGAGGGGGAGGGGTAGAAGATTTCCGCAAGAAGTTCAAATACATAAACATCGTTGTGGCCAACTTTCTGCAATGGAGGTACTCTAGATCAGTGATTCTCACCCGACTTTGGGCCAAGCCCCGCCTACGCATTTCTAAAATTCGGATGTCCTCCTCCCCGTGATATTTAAATTTTGTTATTCAAAATTTTATTATGTGTTCACCTGAACGAAGATTAAAGGGTCATTACCTTGGTATTTTTTGGGGGGTCGTCCTCTAGGCATATTTTATACTAATGAAAAATATTGTCTGCATAGAACACCTTTTATGCAATGCATGATGTTAATGCAATGCTTTGGTGTTTTTCTTTATACTCATATGATGCATATGGATCTGATTCAATTCACATGAAAAATGTTTTTTTTCAAAATTGTGGGTCTAAAGTGTAGTCAGCTAAAGGGTGCACGTCCATCCCATGACTCTTTATAATATTTCTATGTCCCACTGGTGGGGCCTGCACCCCACGTTGGGAATCACGCCTCTAGATCAATGATATCAAATTCACAGATAGAATGCGGTCCGCATCAGGGGCGTAATGTGCTATGGAGCAGGGGGCAACTGTCCCCTTAAGACCCAAGTTTGCTCCCCCCAGACCGTAGTCTGCCCCCCCAGTTGAAATTTATTTTTTGCAAAAAATCTTATCAAAATTAAGGTAAGCCTGCATAATTCAAATTTTCAGAGAAGCGGGCCAGTTTTCCTTAGTAAATCATTGCCTTTATGATTATATGTGATTCATTTTTTAGTTTTCACTGTCATTTTCACTTGATTTTGAAAAATTGGCTTCAACTTCGCCCCCCCCCCCTCCCGGGATATTGACAAAACTACGCAACTGGTCCGCATTATTGTTTTTTTTCGGTTCCACTGTCAAGAAAATATTGGAAAATTTTAAAGAACTACTACATTCACATATTTGGTGCATAATGTGGACTTAGTTTGAGCCGACGAGTTTAATTGGCTAGCATTGAACTCGTTTGTTCTTTTTACTGGTACGAAGTTTTACACAGAAAGAACAATCAATTGGTATCAGTGCCGGCCTTTTGGGGGTGACAAGTGGTGCGACCGCACCGGGCTCCGCATTAACAGAGCCAAATATGTTAAGTCACGTGACTTATTTTGTGACTTCGCGAGGGGCCTCACAGAAAAAGCCTTGGAATTTACGACTGGGGTTTCCCATTATATTATTATTGCTCCTGCTACATTTATGACCACGACGTCAGGCCCCACGCAGTGGCGGCTGCACTGGGCTCCGCCCACCAGCAAGGCCGCCTCCGAGTATTATTAAACCATTCGCTCTTTTTCCTGGCTTGATGCCTAAAGTTTCACACAGCAAAGCCAATCAAGTTTTGTAAAGGTGGGGCTATTTGTCTCATAAGAAATTTCTTCATGATTGCAGCTTTTAAATTTTAAAATTTTCAAATTTAATAAAACTGCTATTTGACACTGATTCAGGAACGGTAACTATTATTCACGTTAAACTTTAAAGTAAGACAAGTAATGAAAAAAACAAAGTAATGGTCATTTCGAAATAAGAGCTTTGATACTATCGAAAATGAGGGCGAATCGGACTAAAAATTATACTAATAGAGTCCACAATGGATGTAAGGGTTCTCACCCCTTCGCCTAGAGAATGAAAAAAAAAAGATCATATTTTAGCCTAGGTGGCACTGATTTGTCCCCCTGACAGACTTTCCCCGCTCCTTCCTCTGGCGCTAGTGCTTTGCTGGAATATCTAGTGGAACATTATTCGAAAGCTATTGCCTGTATCAAAGGGATTTTTATAAAATAATTAAATTAAATATAGCAATTAAGATAGAATTAATTAAGATACTTAAGATATATTATAATAATATATAATAATTAAATTAAGATAGAATTAAATTAAAATGTCTTTTTCCAGAAAAAACTGCCTTTCTTTTAAACCTTCAAAATTAACGGCAAATTGAGATGAAAAGTAGTCTACACTATTAGAATTTCCATGGTCGAAAACACTTAGCCAGAAGTTCTCGGCACCTTCCCCCTTCTCGTGATTCTTTTGAATACTTCAAAAAAATGGATGTTCTGTAGCTCATTCTTTTGGTATTATATATTCCACGAGTGCATCCGTTGAAGAAACAAGCTGTTTTTATATTAAACACAAATTTTGCTGACCATAAAAAGGATTTTTTTTTTTTCATTTTGGGTTCGTAACAGCAGCGAAACGAATATATGTCCAATGCACAAAGCTGAATCCAGGGAGGAGGAGGAGTTACCGGGTGATCGCCCCGGAAACTTTTGTCTGACTCGTAAAAACGTATCAATATGCGTATTAAAAATTTTGGCTGCTTTTTTGCACCCCCCCGGAAAAATATCCCCTCCCCCGGAAAAATATCCCCTCCCCCCGGAAAATAACCCCCCTCTCGGAACCAAAAGACGTCGCTGCCAATGAATTTCATTTTTTTCGAGAGGGAGAAAGAAATCTTGCTACGGAGACGAAGCTTGACTCATTTCGGAACCTAGCTTTTGGTCTGATAAAATGATTGCCGACTCTTACACATTTGATTTCATCATAATGACTCTTTCACAATGTATTGCATAACATTGTTTCGCTCCTGTGGAGTACTGTGCTCTCATGTGCCCCAAGGTGACTGTCCACTTCTTCGGAGAACGTTTCAAAGCTGGAGGGGGGTAAAAACTTTAAAAACGCACCAGAAGTTTGTTTACATGTATTTGTGGGTACTTTTTCATTTATCAGAAAACCCCAAGTTGATTCAAATTACAGATACTGGGTTGAGACAATTCAGACACTAGGGAGATAAATAGAAATATATAATCTGGACTGTATATTTGAACGTTAGGGAGGGAGAAGGGTGGGGAGGTAAGTATAGTGGGGCTGCATGCAAAATGTAACCTAACCAAAATACCAACTAAATATTTATCAAAATGTAGCTATAGTGTATTTTCCCCTGAGCCGAAACTAATTGTCTCCGTATACAGACAACAATAAACCGGTTATTGTCAGATTTTGTAAATCCAAAATCTTGGTGTTTTCTGAAGCATGGACAGGTACCCATTTATGTTACATTTTTCGAATCAGTGAAAAATTTGGGGGGGGGGAGTCAAACCACGTACCCCCTGGATATGGATTTGCTGTAAAGTATCAGACATGTAATTCAGAAGTGCTAGAGATGAAGTCAGGGGTGGATCCAGGGGGTGGGGGACCCTTGGGACCCAAGATTTTTCTGGCCTTCTCATTCCGTTTTTTCCTTTTTTACTCCTTTTTTAAATAAACTTGTCAATTTGGTAAATTACTAGCACCCTTGTCACATTCTCCCTCCCCCCCAAGATCCACCTTTAGATGAAGTAGAAGACTGGTCCTGCCGAAAATGTAGATAATGTTTGAATAGCCGAAAAGAGAAATACTGTTGCGTTTACATTTTAAAAATCTTTAAAAAACCTAGGATTATAAATTTTACCATATTTTAGTTCCTTGTACGACATCTTGGTGGCGAAAAAAAAGAAGAAATTCTTTGATGCAACTTTTGAATACTTTGTGTGATTGTTCAATGCTACATGGAGATTGCATGTCTGATGACGCGCCTTAAACGGGGAAATTTTGTCGTGGTTTTCGCTTCATCCTTCCATTTGAGCGTGATTTAAATGACGAAAAATAACAGATGACTTCTGTCAAATTTAAGAAAGATTCGTTGCAGGTGAAGACAGTGAAAGAATATGTAAATTTGACTATTAGCTAAAGTTGCTGTTACTGAAAAAACAAGGCGGGTTGTCTACCCGACATGAGACAGGTGAACATTCTGCTAGCTGAATATTTAAGTGCGCAATTGAGGTGGAAGCCAATATAGACAATTTCCGTTGGCTATTGGGTCATAAATTTGCAATCAAAAATCGCCTGGGTCATGTTCAGCTTGTTCTAAAACAATTTTATGTTGCTTTTTGGGTGTTGACATAAATAATAATAGGTGTTTGATCTTAAAGTTTTATCATAGCATGAAAGAAGCTCCTCCCCCCCTAATAGAAAATAATGCTTGAAAATTTTGAGAGGGCGCTTCCCTTGCGCAGTGTTCAATAAAATATGAAGAGGAAAACTCCTGTTTAATAGAGAGGGATTGAGTGTGGGGACTAGCTGTTTATCGCTCTGGCGTAGTCTCCGCTTTTTACTACTTTGTCGAAATGAATTACAATAAGCCTGTTTTTTGACTCGTCTTAAGTGCTAAGATCTTACGCCTAAGATCCTACTTCTTTCTGCTCAGATTGTCATTTTACTTCATCGAAGTACTAAGATTTTACAACTCATTTCCAAATAGAACATAAAGGGAGCTTTGACAAGTCTCTTTAATGTCCTTAGACCACTGATCAGAGTAGAATGAAGAAAAATGTTTGCAAAAACGGCCTAAGAAGTAATATCAGGGTCCTCAGATTTCTGTTAAAATCGTGGTTTCCCTCTTTCTGCCACCCAGATTAATTCTCGGAACGCCAATTATTGCGCTACAAGTAGTGTTTTTCTCCGTATTGGGCCTTTTTTGTGTCATGTATGGTATTCTTTGTCACTGGAGGGGAACTCTACTGGTATGCACAATTTGTGAAAGAGGCCTTTTTTCTGATTGTCACTTTTTGTAAAAGTCTCTGAAATTGAATATCTTTATTTCTTCTAAAAATTTCTAGTAAATATAACTTCGTTGATCGTTCTAGAGTCTTAGCGGAACGCATGGCTGTAATTTCCAACGTGCTTCTTGTTCGTTTCAACCCCCTTTGCCCACGCTTCACCAAAATGACTTAGACACTGCCGGAACAATGATGACGTTTGTTATGTTTTTGTAACGTTTCAATGATGAAATGTTGATGATATTTGTTACGCTTGGGATTACGACCAATTCATAAACAAAAACGTATTATTTTTCGTTTGCTAGGACTGCAACAATATTCTCTTTAATTTTTTTTTGGAATCACTTGTCTTCTTTTATAATGCAAGCAACGTTTTTAAGTAATTTTTGTTGTCGTTCAAACGACAGAGTGAAAATTTTTAATGAGGGATAGAAAACATAAAACAGTGGTAGTTGGTTATAGTGGGCCGAGACTGGTCTGTTATGCAGAAGTGTTTTTAGCAATAAGTTTTTCTATAATATTTTTTATTATTTTAAATATATAATCAAAATATGGTAAACACTTAGGGTTGGATCATGGATTAGCTCAAGCATGAATATGAAAGGCTGTGACAGGTGGATATCAGAATTTTGGAACTGGATAATCTGATTTTCGGATTCGGTTGAAATATAAGACCTGAGAGAAGTTTCAGTTGGTTGATCTTTGGCATGTCAAAGAGAAACCACATTTGGGATATTAAGTTACTTTATTGCGGTTACAAGTGTGTATGGTTAGAGCTTGGAATTCGTTGGCAAGTGGGTGACAGTCGTCATTAGGGTTACCACAGTCACTTTTTATATTTGTAATTCTTGTAAATATTTGTAATTCTTTCTTATTAGAAACATTAATTTGGTTAAATGGAGTGATATTGGACTCCCTTTCTAATATTTAAACTATAAAGCGTTGTTAAGCGTTGTTTCTTTGAATCTGTCTGTGTATTAATTAAAAAAATGAGCTTAAAAAACTTCTTAAAAATAATAAAGGGCGATACAAAAGGTTAAAACGAGCAGGAGTTATTCCGTATAAGAAGGGAGCTGCTCTCTTCGCTACCCTCCACTTTTTACATTTAAGTTTGAATTTTCGTCCCTATTCTCTGAGAACCACTGCTTGAGCGCAAGGGCCATTGGTATGGAATAAGAAGTATTTTAAACAAAATATAACTTTTTGTGATTTAGTGCTTGTTCTCTCCTGAACCCCTCGATCTTTATTCCTAAATTTTATAGTTTAATGTTATGTTTGAGCAGCCGCCATTAAAGAACTGATACGAAAAGTCAGACTTTAATGCAAAGAGGGAAGGGGGAGGAAGCAGCCCCTTTATGTACGGAATAATTTCTGTTCGTTTTAGACTTTAGTATTGCACCTTATTTATTTCTTAAGAAGTTTAAAATAACTTTTTTTTAAATTTAATTTCCGATTGTTTTTTAAATAATGGGTATTTGGTATTTTCATAATATAATGTTATATTGGGGGCTACCGTCCCTATAAATACTCTCCACTTCTTGCTATTAAATTGTTTGATACTTCTAAATTGATTGGGAGCGTTCTAGATTGGTAGCATAAAAATCCCTGAGGGTGAACACAATTTCTCTGGCATATAGTAACTAGTGACTAAAGTAATCGAATGCATAAAAAAAGAAGAAAAAAAGAATGACAGAAGACTAGTTTGTATGGTCTTCAAACATGAGTTCAAATCGCGAATGAAGGAAAATGGTTGCGGAAGTTCCCTTCTTTTTCGAGAAAATTTTAAAACCAAAGACTTCTTTCAAGTTATAATCAAGCTACAATTAAGTTCAAAACAGAAACAGAAGAAGTCGTAAACATTTCACAGTATCTTGGGAAAAATTTTTGAAGAACAGCAAAAGTCATGCCTGAGTATTCTATTGTTTGTCCATCAGTTTTGCATCCGAATCGTTGTAGATAGACCATGTACCTTCCAACGTTCGTTGAAATGAACCTGTGTTGGACCTGTTGTGAATGGACCTGTGTTGAAATTAATACCAGTTTGAACAACGATGGCAATTTGTTTTCCGTTTACGGGGAGTGATACTGATTTAATAGTCTCAAGTCGATATTCTTCATCATGTCTGTATTTGTTTTTGTTTTTCTGTGGAGTGATGCTGACTTTATAGTTTTAAGTCGACAAGTCTCATTGGTTTCATACTTGCTTGCTTTGTTTGTTTTCTTCATCGCGAGGTTTCTCTCTCTTTTTGTTGAAGCAGATATGACAGCATAACTCCGATACTCCTCGTCATTAGTATATATTTTTAAGAGCTGGCGTTCGTTGAGGTCTGCCACATTCCCATCCTGTTTGCATCTGTTTTTTGTTTTAATGCTATATTCGACAGCCTCCTTGTTTTTCTCTTAGTGCTTTTTTTGTTATGTACTTGTTTAGCTCGACTTTTTTTCTATTGAGTTTCCTTCTTCGAGATCCTCGAGATAGTATCTCCCGATGGCGACCCACTTAAATAAATTAAAAGATCCCATAATTTGCAGTCGAATGATGATCGCTCTCTTAACTTCTTACGATCATTCGTTCATTATGATGTAATCAAAGAAAACAAAATCTTATTTCGTGAACGTTTTCCACTAATAATCGCCAGCCCTAATTGGAAATTTCTCCCGTGCCCTTTACTAATACCCCCCCTCCGTAAGTCTAAGGATTTTGGATCCAAATTGTGATATATTCATTTTGTTAAAAACAACTTAGAAAGGTCTCCTAAGTATGCCTATAGGCATACTTAAGAGATCGCCTGAAGACATTGCGTCACAGAAATAAAAGAATGAAACCAAAGCATACTCTGTAGAACAGAAGTAAGGGATAGTAATTTCTCTCTTCTTTCTATTTTGTATAACATTAAGAAGTGGACTGGAATTTCCCCATAGCTGTTGATTGATAAATAAAAAAACAAATTAAAGTGAAGATGAACTCTGAAATTGTGAGAGTGGAATTTTGCTTGACTGATATTGTGATTCAGAAGCATGCTTTGGAACAAAATATTCACAATTTGCCTCGAAAACAAGTTTCTAGAACGAAATAATTGCAAGTTTTTTGAGTAAATGGGTTGTTTTATTCTGTTTTGGATCTATTATTACCGTGTTCGTTTCAGAAATATTCCAAATTTTCGTAAACATTGGCGCCAAATTTTCATTTTTTCATGCGTTGCTAGATCCAGTCCATATACACAAGAGGGCTCCTAGCAATATGTTTGAACATATTTGTGACTTGAAGCAAACAAACCAAGCCTTTTTTTTATTATTACAGGCTTCACGGCTCCATCACAGATGACGATATGCCGCTAGTCCTGGTAATCACCTCATTTTCCAACACTGAGGTATTTGTTATATCTTCTCTTGAACGCGTCAAGGGAAGGATTTTCCGGAATTACCTCTGCCGACAATCTATTCCATATGGCAACTGATTGCCGAATGAAGCTTGTTTTCAGATATTCTTGGCGGGTGTAACCTGCTCAAGGTAGTCCCGACGAGCTATGCTTCGTCGAGTTGATCGCAAAGGCTTTGCTCTATCAGAAACGAGCTTTGATAGCTCCTCTGATGGAGGGTTATGCATGTACTTCTAGAAAACCGACATGGACGCCACGTCGAGACGTTCCTGGATCGGCTGTTGGGTTTTAGCTTTCGTGTTGCCCGAGGCTGCTGCACTAACAGGTCGATTTTGACTTTGTTGGAGTGGAGCGATGTGGCTTTTCGGTGTACAAGCAAAGAGAGGACATGTATATTACATGACAGTCTGGTGCACGAGATAAAAAGTCGTAGGATAGAAACATCAGGGGGGAGACTTTTATTTCTTAGGATAAATCCTAACTTCTTGGAGCAAGAGGGTCTAATTTTACTGAGATTCTCAGTCCATGAGAGATCCGACCAGAAGTTAACTCCAGGTAAATGCAGTGTATCAAGTCGTGTTATGCCTCTCCTTTGAAGACGGAATCATGATGAGTCCACATGTTACTCGCCTTAGAAATTAGGAGCTCTTTCGTTTTCGATTCATTAAAATTTACATGCCGTGCATCTGCCCATACATCAATTTTCTCCAAGTCAGCCAGAAGCTCCTTGTAGGGTTCGCTGGGATCTTCGTCTTCTGCAATTGATGTTTTTGTTGTATCATCAGCAAAGTGGTCAGGTTTCTTCACAAGGTTGTCCTCTAGGTTGTTTATGAACATCAAGAAAAGAGTTGACCCAAGAATACTTTCTAGGGGTACTCCTGATAAGACTGAGTGTTCGCTTGATATGAAGCCGTCGAGGACAACTTGCAATGGTCGTTGACGAAGAAAGTCATCAAGCATTTCAAATTGTCGACTATCAACTCCAAAGGCTTCCAGTTAACAAAGAAGTCCCTTGTGCCATATACAATCAAAGGCTTTTGCGATGTCAAAGGAGAGAAGGTGAATATCATGCCCCCGACAAAGGAGCTCAACTCACTTTTGATACTGTGCAATCAGACAGTCTAATGTAGACCGTTTTCTGCGAAAACCGTAATGCGTTTCTGCCAACAACAGATGGAACTCAAGGTAGTGGTAGAGTTTTATTAATAAAGTTTTCATAAACTTTAACTACGTGTGACAACAGACTTATTGGACTATACGATCCTACATTAGTAAGGTCGGACTCTGCCTCTGAACAGGGACTACATGAGCAATTTTCCTGGCTTTCGGGAATGATCCCGCTGCAAACTATTTTCTATATGGACAGGCGAGAGGATCAACAAGTTCAGAGGCACATCTTTTGAGGATGAGATTGGGAATCGTGTCAGGTCCTGAAGCTTTGGTGACATCCAGCTGGCTCAGCGTTCTGAGTACCTTCCTAATAGTTATGTTAATGCTGGTGATTTTCCCATCTGTTTGTGGTGGAAAGGGGGGGGGGAAGAAAAATTATAGTGCCAAATTATATGAAGCATTTTCTGTGACACCACAAGATAGCCGAGAGCAAGGGATGGAGCTGGGAATCAATAATATTGCGCCACTCTCAGTATCTACCTCTCCCCCAAAAATAATTTATGTAATGAAATTGAAGTTTCATGTAACCCAAGTAATTCAAGAAGTTATGTAGTAATACTGATATAAATACTATTGCTGATTAGTCAAGAGATTTGTTTTATAAATTACAAGTTTATTCTGCTAATAACTATTTTGAGCATTAAGACGAAAATATCAAGAAGTATATGAATATACCGGTTATTAAAAGGACAATAGCAACGGCTAACTGTATTAAGTTGAGTACTTATCCTACTACTGTAACTACTAATACAACTGTGCCTAAGGGTATCAAGGTGAAACTTTCAAGGAATTTTTAGGGAGGAAGGTAAACTGAATCGCATCACGCTATCCATATGCAGGTTGTCAAAAGGGTTTATCAGGAATGTGCTAAAAACAGTGTCGTATGTTAAGTTATGACTAACAAGGCTTGTTGTGGGGGTTGATGAACTACTCTTACTACTGCTGCTATTGCTACTCTTATTATTACTGATACTATTATTATTAATTATTCTACTTCTACTGCTATTAAGTTGAAACTTGAGTAGGCCCGGATTTAAGTCTTTAGATTCTCTAGACCCAAGCGTTGTTGGAGTCCCAAAGCCCAAGCGATTTACTGGGAAATCTCCAAAAATTCGGAGATAGCGGAAGTCCTGAACAGAAGGCAAACTACCACAAACTACCCCAAATCAGCATTAATAAATAAATGAAACCCAAAATGAACAGAAATTACAACAAATAACCAAGTTAAACTCAAAACGAGCAGAAATTAACATGAATAGGGCTTACAACCTCCCTGTCTTCTAAAGGCAATAACATAATTTGAACTTTACTGAAAAAATATAAATGAATGTGCATTGTCAGTCTAATGTGCATCTACTGACTCATTTCTTAAAGTCTTAGTAAAAGTCTGAAGTAATTCACTTAAGAAATAATAAAAGTTGTAAGTAATTAAAGTCTTAAGTAAAGTCTAGTTAAAGTCTTAGTAATTTTTGCTTTATTGAAGTTAATAAAGTGAAAACATTTAAAGTGTATGTTTTTTTCATTAAAGTACAAATTATGTTTTGGATGTGAGAAACATAGGGGTTTTGAACGCTACTCATGTTAATTTCTGCTGATTTTGAGTTTGACTCGGTTATTTATTGTAATTTCTGTTGGCTTTGGGTTTCATTTATGTCTTGATGGTGATTTATGGTAGTTTTACGCATGGCAGAATGTTTGATTTTATTTTTGTCCATTTTTGGTTTAATGGAGTTTTTTACTTGTCTTTGAAGTACTTTTATTATTTAAGAATTAACGACGCTTCTTGACTACTAAGGTCCCTGCGTCGGCCCTGCAGTGCATTCCTGCAGCGTGATTCGATCTGTGGGTCCCGTATTACCAAGCTAAGGTCAAATCCACTGCGCCACCACAGGACGTCTTTGAAGTACTTATTTTGTGGAAAAATGTTTTTAAAATTAATTTCTAAATAAAGGGAGGCTCGTTCATTTTGTCCTCCTGGTAGCAACAGTCGTCAAGTAAAGGATTAAATTGAGGATTTAAACTATTTTAGTTGAATGTTCATTATGAATATATGAATGTTCTTTTTGGTGTTGTGAAGAAGGTTTTCACGTTTTAGTTTATATTTCAGTTTAACTACAAGAAACTGCACGATTAAATAATATTTTTAAAATCATAAATAACAAATAAAGGTGTGTTATTCTATTACTTCAGTAATCGTTATTTTACTAAACGTTATTTTAGTAAACGTCCTGATATCATCGTCAGTGACGAACGGAATGAAGTAAATGCAGAGACGGAAGAAGAGGGGTGGCGAAGTGACGATGTGACAGTTGCTACGTCAATGTTGACGTTGGCAAACGCCTCAACGAGTAATGATGGTGCTCAGATGGACGTTCTTTATGACTATTATGATAAGGACGATAAGGAGGTTGATGATGAAATCACTTGGGCGTAAGTAATTCTCATTTCTTTGGCGAAGCTTCAAGTTACATCAAGGAAATTGGTAATTGGTAAATGGTAATGGTAATTGGTAAATGGTAATTGGAAGCTTCATGGAAATTGGTATAATTGTAGCCATTTGCGTATGTAAAAACACGGTCTAAAGGGGGTTAAACCAAAACTATTAATCTGGGAGGAGGGCAGAGTTCATTATCACGTGATGTTAATTAAGTTCCCTCCTTTGTGAAAAGTTTGGG
Source organism: Artemia franciscana (assembly GCF_032884065.1). Taxonomy (NCBI): domain Eukaryota; kingdom Metazoa; phylum Arthropoda; class Branchiopoda; order Anostraca; family Artemiidae; genus Artemia; species Artemia franciscana. The sequence goes on from NC_088874.1 coordinate 32,481,637, forward strand.
CTTACTATGGTTTTGGTGATGTGATTGGTTGGTGACTATAGGTCATTAGAATAAGCCATTGGAACTAGAGTACACTTTTTGGAATGCCCCCTCTGAGGACACCAAGTAAAGTTTTGTCTCCATATATTTTCTTTCCCGGGAGCTTAGTATAGAGGGTGGGGGTAGTAGAAACTTAAGAGAAAGCTCATTCGATTGGCAGCTGAATTTTCTAGTGTCCTTTTTAAGAGTCAAACGGGATCCAAGTATGATGCCATTTTATACGAAAAAATATGTGTTCATTTATCATACGAATTACTATCTATATGTTGTGATGTCATTATGCTATTCTTAAACAAAAAAAAAGGGGGGACAGGAGTAGCTGCAACTAACAACTAACAACCTATGTAGGCACAGTTTGTTTCGATTTAGTTCAATACAGTTTATATATTGCCAGAAAATTTCGCCTAAATACCCTTTGCTTTAGCAGCAGTAGTAGCACCAGTAGTTATAGTAGTAGCAGTAGAAGTGGTAAAATCAATAATAATAGTATCAGCAATAATAATAGTAGCAGTTGTAGAGTAGAAGCAGTAGTATTATGATACAAATATTACAATTTGGTTAGTTCAACAACCCCCACAACGAGCCTTGTTAGTTTTAACTTCACAGTCAACACTGTTCTTAAGATATTGCTGCTATACCCTTTCCAAACCTGTATACGGATAGCGTGTTGTAATTCAGTTTACCTTACTCCCCAGAAATTCCTCTAAAATTTCACCTTCTTACCCTTAGAGATAGTTGTGATCTTTAGGGACAGATAGTAGTAACAGTAGTAGTATTAGTACTCCACTTAATACAATTAACCGTTGCCACTGTTCTTTTATTAACCGGTATATTCATATACGTCTTGAAACTTTTTCTTAACCTTACAAGTAGTTTAACCTATAGCACCAAGTGAACTTTTCATGACGAAACAGCTTAGCGTTGACATGACATCATATCAGCTCAAAAAAAAGTTGTGAAAACACAAGTTGTGCGGCTAAAGTGTCGGTACCTTTTGGAATTCTGTCGAATTCTCCTACTGGCAGCTTTGGAACCGTTTCCATATCTGATTAGGTATTTAATATAGTGCGTTCTGAGCGGCCTGATTTCAATAATTTTTTATTGTAGTTTCCATGGTTTTGTCGCTGAAGTCTTAAATTTTCATCATATTTTGGTATATTTCATTATGATTTACCTAACTTCACTTCTTCAGTTCACCTTTCTTGGTACTATTATGGTCGAAAACTGGTTAAATTTGTCTCAAAGTGGTGGCAACGCTGAACGTCATTGGTAAACAGCGAGTTAGAGAGAAAAAGAGATTTTGCTTTCGTATTATTCCGTAGTAAAAAGTGTGCTTTGGTTCCGTTGGTTTACGTGTGTGACACATTTTCGGTCGCAAGTCGCACTTATTCAACGTATGCCATAAACTACTACTACTACTACTACTAATAACTCACTGCAGCACCAAGCCGCCTGAGGCCAACACAGCTACGCACGCTCCTCCTCCAACCTAATCTATTTAAAGCCTCCCTCTTTACACCCTCCCAGGAAGTTCCCATTTCCTTTAAATCTTTATTTATGACATCCTCCCAACCCAGACAAGGACGACCTGCTTTCCGTGTAGCCCCAGACGGCTGGCCAAAAAGGACAATCTTCGGTAATCTGTCATCCTTCATCCGTAGAACGTGGCCTAGCCATCTCAAGGGAGCCATAAAGGGATGTGAATAATTCTGCTTAATTGAAACCGGACATTTTTCCGTATGAAATTTTGAGCCTGTAAAATGGGCGAAAGGTGGGTCGCGTGATTTTATACAAGTAATTTTATCTGTGGGTGAGTCCTATAGATAAATAGGAAATATATGGGAAACAAACGGCGACCTCTACATGATTTTTGTGTTGACCATGGAAAACAGTTCAATTGTCGTGCTTTAAGAAGGAGATTTGTATCAGGGACCACTTGGGGAACCTAGGACTCCCTCTCAACCGAAACGATAAATTATCTTGAATTTTGGGTTTCTTCTTATTCTGATTGCCAAATAAAATTATCATTTTTTTAATTTCCCCCCTGCCTCCAAAAAATATTTGTTGGTCCTGAAAAATATTTGCGTACATGTCTGATATATATATTTGTTTAAAACAATTTGTCCGTGAAGTTGATAAATAGCTCACGTGCCAATAAGGTCGTCAACCTGCTTGGGTGTTGTCTTCTAACTCAATTCATTGATATCAAAGCACCATGCCATGTCAGTTACTTTGTTTATTAAAATTTATATTAATTGGTTTTTTCGTCTTATGAGCATTTGATAGCTTATTACTAGTTTCTGCTTGGTTAAATCTTTACCGTTAACTTGTACAACTATACCTTTTTTAGTGGATATAATACATATTACCACCTTATTTCAGTGTCGATACCTCATTTCTATCGAATCACCCAAATAAAGAAAAATAGTGAAGTTTCATTAGGTACGTACATGCGGGAGGGGGCTCTATTTTGTTTTACTCCGAAATCTTTGGTTGTTTACAATTTCCGTATTCCTGCTTGTTGCTTTGAACTAGCCTCCCTTCCCCACAGAATTTCTGCATGCGCCTCTGGTCTACAGGAACATATTCTAGAGGGTCTTTGAACTCGGTGACCTCCTCCCCCAAGATACTTATGATTTAAAGTAAAACAGTTCAAAATAGGGATGATACCTTTTTATTGAAAGTGAATAGATATAAAATTATTTAACTGGATATTTCGAACACATATACAGTGTTCGTCATCAGCAGTAAAACTACTGCTGATTTTTACTGCTGATGACGAACACTGTATAGATAGATAGATAGATAGATAGATAGATAGATAAGTGTATTTCAAAATCCATGGGCCATATACACACAAAAATATAAATAAATAACAATCAAGCAAGGAAATTAAACAACACTATGAATTACAAACACGCACAAAACAGAATACAACGCGAAAATGCCTAATCTAACAACAACAAAAATTAGTCATATGAAACTTTTTCTTCTTATTAAGGATTTATCTATATACGCTCCCACTCGAACTATTGTGGTTGGGTTACTATTTTGCAGAATACCCGGAAGCATCAAATTAATCCCATGCAAGTAAATTTCCCGTAAATCCAAGAGCACCGGGCACTTCCGGAGAAAATGATCCAAGTCTTCATCATCGTCTTTACAAAGGGGACAAACATATCGCCTATCAGGACCAAATATCATTTTATTTTTGTCGAAAGTTTTTTGCCTGTTAGCCGTATGTGTTCGAAATATCGTATGTAGCGTATAGCCGTATGTGTTGTATATGTGTTCGAAATATCCAGTTAAATAATTTTATATCTATTCACTGTCAATAAAAAGGTATCATCCCTATTTTGAACTGTTTTACTTTCGTCATGGAAAGGCAGTGTGGTCTTCGAAGTTATCTACTTATGATCTGACCTATCTATATTTTTCACTTAATTTCCCGGGTTTTGTAGTAGGCCAATGGAGAGAAGTAATTATCCCATTTTCGATTCTTTTCAAATGAAAATGCAGTTTGTTCAAGATTTTTTTTTTTTTTTTTTTTTTTATACTGCATGCATACTTTATAATGTACCTTTATATCGCAACCTGTTGTAGCACAATGGATTGATGCTCTGTTTGGCAATACGGAGCACCCGGGTTCGATCCCCGCTGCAGCAAGGTTGGGCAACAAGCTTGCTACTTGTCCCTATTAAAAACACTCAGCAACTGAAACGTCGACTCGACGCCCTATGCGCTAACAGTGGCTCAGGAGGATCTTTATCCTTTATCTTTTTATACCGCGTGTATACTTTATGCCGCGAAAGAATGATGGAGAAAAATAACTAGATAAATAGCTATATACTAACGTGGTGAATTGATAAAGCTAAATCTCAGCTATCGAATAATGCCAGAATTGTTTCGCAGAAACTAAAGATGAGGTAAATTTTTTTCATAATGAAATACACATGGAATATTATATTTTACTATTCCCCCAAAGGCTCATTGGCCTGTAAAGAAGGGGGGACAAACGAGATACTCAGTCAAAAAAAAAATAATCACCCACTCATAAAGAGAAGAGCGAAAAGGAGAAAAAAACAGAAATAGTTATAAATAAATTAAATAGAAACTTTAGAGGACAAAAACTATATAGATTGAATGTACTATAATAGACTGCATTTAAACTTAATTTATTAAGTAAGGTAAATAAACAGACTCCAATGAAATAATAATAAAAAAAACAGATAAAAAATAGATAAATAACTTCTAAGAAGCCAAAAAAATTTACACTTTTTTTTGCAACCTGAAAGAGTGGCACCTTCGAGCTTATTCAGGTAACCTGTTCCATACAATATGACTCGCCATTGAAGGATTAAACACCTTGACAGTACGCGGTCTAAATGACCTTGAAGACGGTACGTGTTCTAAATGAAAGCAGCCAAAAACATACATGTTTTATGTATATAAAACGTATTACGTATATGATACGTATATGATAAATATAAATCTTAAATATGCACTCGAAGGAGGGGTATATAATGTGTTTTCTAGATGAGGTTTATTACCATAAAAATTTCATGTTATGCCCAAGATATGATTTATTAACCCCAAAACTACAAACAAAAACAAAGAAACGTAAATATCCTCCCGCGCAAGGCTCTATGGCTGGGAAAGGCGAGGGAACATCACGGGATCATTAAAAACAAAAAAAAGGTACCATGACACCTCTCTATAGATACATTTTCAGAACAGAGAAACGGACGAATTACTCCGAAAAAATCTGATGAAGACTTGTTGAAGCTTTGGATAAAAATTTCTTTGAATTTTGAAAAGTTCCTATTCGATAATCAAAAAATTCCATTCGTGATTTGTCGCTGAACACAGATATTCCACTAAAACGTAATAAAAGATGAGTGTGGAAAGTTTTCTTTTGTGGGTGAGGGGTTAATGTTTTTCCATAGAGGATTAATGTCTGTAAAAAGGTTTATTTTTCCAGTAAAACATCGAATTCTCTCCTGTTGTAACAATATTTAGCCCTTTTGGTACTCATAGTCCTTAGAGGTAGGGCTATGGCATCTGTCAGCCCTCTCCTGTGGGTGCTTCTGATAATAAATATCTATTGAAGAAACAAGTTTTCAAACTGCCTCACATACGTATATCATTGAATTTTTTCTTTTTTTTCTTTCTTTTTCAAAGTTTAGGCCTACTTATGTTCTTTAAGCCAAATCTAACAAGCCATTGAACTTTTCCCCGGCCATTTGTGTTGAAATGAAAAAAAAGCAGTGTAATTTATTTGTTTGTTGTAGCAACAACACCGTTTGGTTTTTTCTCCAGTGATTTTTTTAAAACATTTTGATGAACAAAGAAAAAGAAGTTCAATGAACTAATACTGACGTCTGGGCATGTATTATGTAGTATGTCCCTCCATCCCCTGGAAATTGTTTTAAGACCCCACTGTTATGAGTCCGCACAGTATGCGCCTACTTATATAATAATTCTATAAAGTTTTGCAATCAGACATACTTAAAGGGAGATATATTTTCTCTGTCGTAAGTTGTAAAAATGTCATATTAGATATCATCATATGACATGTCCCTTCATAGCCAATCCCTGTGAAAAAATCTCTAACGACCCGTAAACAAATCGCGCAAATTATTCTAATTTGAAGGCCAGCATCGTCGCTGTTCTTCAGCAGGATGTCTGCTTTTTATCCGCACCTCTAAAGAAATTTAGGTAAGTGAAGGATGTCCAAAACGAATTAGGTTTGTTCATTCTATGGGGTTACGCACTTAATGCTGCTTATGTGCGTGCTTATGTTCATGTTGCTTATGTTCATTCTATGGGGTTACGCACTTAATGCTGCTTATGTGCTTATGTGCGCAAATTATTCTAATTTGAGGGCCAGCATCGTCGCTGTTCTTCAGCAGGATGTCTGCTTTTTATCCGCACCTCTAAAAAAATTTAGGTAAGTGAAGGATGTCCAAAACGAATTAGGTTTGTTCATTCTATGGGGTTACGCACTTAATGCTGCTTATGTGCGTGCTTATGTTCATGTTGCTTATGTTCATTCTATGGGGTTACGCACTTAATACTGCTTATGTGCGCAAATTATTCTAATTTGAGGGCCAGCATCGTCGCTGTTCTTCAGCAGGATGTCTGCTTTTTATCCGCACCTCTAAAGAAATTTAGGTAAGTGAAGGATGTCCAAAACGAATTAGGTTTGTTCATTCTATGGGGTTACGCACTTAATGCTGCTTATGTGCGTAATTCTACAAATTCAGCCGTGTTCCCCCAACCTGCAACGATGCTTGCCGAGACCCTTAGTATTTATTCATCCGTGCCCCTGGTCTTACTTCCATTCCTCTGGTGCACGGAGTTGTCACCCCCTAGTGATTTGTCACTATTTCTAGTGTTTTTTTTTTTTATATTGCCTAAGCCAAAAAATCATTAAATAAACCAAAAAATCACTAAAAATCTAATGATTTTTTCTCACCGGGTGGCAACCTGCCTCTGGTGCACATGAAGCAATCCAGTGCGTAATCCCTAATGCCAAAACTTGAATGTAATAAAGTAGTTTTGTCTTGATGGGCTGTAAAATGAAGTAATTATATGAAAAGTAAAGATAATCTAGTATGAGCTCCATTTTATGACTCAATATAAGCATATACGATTTGTGTATGACCTTTCTTTTAGTTGATGAACAGAAGATACGAACCACCTAGACTATTCAATTACAATACAAATGGATAATGAGCTGCATTGTTCAACATGAATAGTTTCCATGTAGTTAGAAGTAATATATGTGCGTGGAAGAGGGGAGGACCTTGAAGCTAGATATAGGAACTACTAGAGTTTTAGAGGCTAAAGTAAAAGATTGCCTAAGCCCCCTTCGTAGTAAATCCCCTTCTACTGGCGGCAAAGCCAATTCAGTCTCAAATTAATTTTTCGCCCTCATCTATGACAAAATTGTTATTGGAAATTAAACTGTCTTGAAGATCAGGTTAAGAGATTTGTTGCCTGTGTTATACTCGAATGATTGAATGATTTCTTTAAATCCGTGTTTTAAACCGTGCTTACGATGCGGAGAAAAACAAGATGATAAAAACCGTGTATTTCTTACGCTGTTTCAAATGACTACTGTTTAAATGTTCCATGACTACTAAACTAATTATGCTTGATATTCAGAGATACTTTACGTGTCCTCACTACAAATTAAGCATTCAGAAGCCGAGAAAAATCAGACCTGGGTCAGGTCACCATTATTGTTCATCGGACCTTATTAGTCATCAGTTATAAAATGGACACAAAGCTCATGCTTCTTTTTAACTAGAACTCAAGTGGTAATTGCCTCGTCTTAACTGGATACAAAACTTCATAATTGGTTATTCTGATTTCTTCTTTGTGACTCCTTAAATTTATATGCTAGTCAGACACACAGAGGAATTTATACTGAAGGAGACGCTTCTGGGAAAGGGGTGACTAGAAGTATATAATAATGATAGATGGTAATAAGCTTGCATAAGCTATGGATGCCAGATGATTGATTTTTTTTAAACAGTAATTATGTATAATTATAATATAATATAATCAATAATATAATCATTATTATGTATAAGAGTCAAGTTGGCCTCAGAGAATATACTAGAAGTATACTATAGGATTATGCGAAAAATATAATGACGTCGTAAAATTTCGAGATTTTGCGGCGTGGGAGCTCGGAGAAAACCTCCGTGCACATTTTTCTGATGTTCACTACTTGTTTCACCATCACAGTGCTTAGATATGCGTATGATCTAAGAGGCAGAATGATTACATTAAATCTGCGTTTTAAATCATACTTAAAATCTGCGGAAAAAACAAACAAAAATAGATAAAAACTGTC